>NC_052349.1:17370101-17478795 GCF_009727055.1 Benincasa hispida
AGGAATTTGGAGGTGAAAGTAGTATCTATAAATTTAATTTTAAAAAAAAATCAAATGATGACCAAACAGACGTTAAAGATATTTTTCCAAAAAGAAAATAAGTCGTCTATAATTTAGATCGAGTTCAAGCCGAATCGGACCAAGCCGAGCCGAGTTATTTTTTCAAAATATAACGGCTGAGAGCAAGCCGACCATGAGAGCGGGGGGAAAGTACAGAGAGAGAGAGAGAGAGAGGCCCCCGTAGGCATCGTTACCATTTTGCGAACCCAAAAAAATTTTACTCCATTTTTTCTTTGCTTTCACTTCTTCCCTTCTCTGCTTCCATTTCCACTCATTTTCCTCTTTCGATTCTCAGCTCAGATCTCTCCAACAAACTCCTCACCCACCCACCCCTTCTCCCTCTCTTCTGTTTGCTCGCTCAAGTTCGAATTCAACCGCATAATCGCTTCAACTGGGTTGGTATTGTTCGTTTACCCCATTTCCTTAACCCCTTTTCTATGCTGTTTTATTTTTATCGGAGTCTTGGTGTTTTCTTAGATCCCTCTGTTTTTCCCACTTTCAATTTGGTGTATGTTTTGTGTGTCTTGACTTGTTTGGCGAGTTTCGTGAAGAAATGGGTTACAGTTGGTGTGTCACACGGTCTGTTCTTTGAGATTGGCGATGGTGGTGGGAGTTGAGGAAGGGTGTTTTTTTATTATTTTAACTCGTGGGTTTGTTGGGTTTGTTTATTTGGTAGTTGGTACCTGAATTTCCAGGTTGATTGATTTCTATTTATTGTGCTTACTCAAGTTGTTAATTTGTTGGTTTCATGCTAGATTACGGTTTTTCAGCACTATCTGGTAACATAAGAGTTTTTGTTTGTTTGTTTATTTGTCTGATCTGACTGTTTTACTTAATTGCGTAGGAGTGTCCATTGTTCTTCTTTTGTTACCACCCTACTTTCCTCTTTATGGATGAGTAGATCAATGGAGTTTGATACTATGTCTGTTTTTTCTTTACTCTATGAAATTTCCCCTTCTTGGTTCACTCCAACCACTTACCTTGGCTCTGATGACCAAAAATTTTTCTGCTATGGCTTTCTAGAAGTTCATCGTTAATTCAGCGGTTAGAGTCATGACTATGGAGCTTTTCGAAATTCAACCTGCCGAACTTAAGTTCACTTGTAAGTATAAGAGGAAACAGTTTTCTTTTTCTACATTTTGTTCCAATGCATGATGTATATCCAATATATATTATCAGGCAAGATGGCAGTAAGACCGCTGCAGAATTTGACTTGCATAGTCTTGAATTGTTTTAGATGAAAGTGAGGCTTAAATCATGACGTAAAAAATTGGTAGGCCTAGTTTAGGCTGAGTTGTAGCTTACAGGTGCCAGTTTACAATAAGAAGTAAGCAAACCAAATCTTCTGAATTATTTAGGCCCTGATAACTATTAGGTATTTTGTTTTTGTTTTTGAAATTCTCACAATGATTTTCATCTTTTTTAAGGAAATATTTAAAACTACTTTTGCTTGGATTTTGAAAACATTTGTAAAAAGTAGGCAGGCAACAAAACAAAGAAACCCACAATTGAAAGTAATGTTTATAACTTTATTTTAAAAAAACCAGAAGCCAAAACCAAATTGTTATCAATTTGGGCGTCAGCTAGTGGGAGTTTATTTCACGACCAGCGAAGTTAAAATGTTCTGTATGATTTACTTGCTACTTAACAATTTTTTTTTAGATTTTAAAGGATCCCGATGTCCCTACCTGTTTATATCTGCATGTTTGTTATGCAAAGAAAAAGAGATAGAAGAATGTTCTGGTCTATGCACTCATTTCCTGCAGTGTTATTTTAACATGTTTTACACGCTTTCTTTCTCCAGTTGAGTTGAAGAAACAAAGTTCATGCTTGATACAACTTATCAATAAGTCTGAGCAACATATTGCTTTCAAGGTGAAGTATTCAAAATGGATCAAACAAAATCTATTTCCTGCCAATACCATACCTTGTCAATTAGATTTTTTTCCCCGATAGGGTCCAAAATTGAAAAGAATCTTAAAGCCTTGTTTAGCTGCCGTGTTTAATATACAAACTTTGTTCGCAGGTAAAAACTACATCTCCCAAGAAGTACTGTGTGCGACCCAATACTGGCATTATTAAGCCCAAGGATACGTGTGACTTCACAGGTATCTCTGCCTGTCATTCCTTCAAAATGTTGGTGGTGTTAATATGGAGTTGGCTGGTAGATATCATATAACTATCTACTGCTTTCTTTACACAAAACTGCCAATCCGTCTTAAACCATTTCAAAGATGTAATAAAATGGACAATTAGATGCCACTTCAAAAGGCTCTGAATAGTTTCTTTTCAGTAATTATTTATTTTTATTTTGTGTATCCATTCTCTGATTTCAACTCTCTCACTCTTGGATCTATTCAGTCACCATGCTAGCTCAGCGTACGGCTCCACCTGATATGCAATGCAAAGACAAGTTCCTGGTCCAAGGCACAGTCATCACCCCTGGAACATCTGAAGAGGACATCACATCTGACGTGGTAAGAATTTGTGTTTATTGCTTGCTTTACAGGCCTTTTTCTAAGATTTTTATTATGCAAGGCAGTTTGCAAAAGATACTGGCAAGCACATTGAAGAGAAGAAGCTGAAGGTTTTTCTAGTGAGCGCAACACCACCTCCTGTTTTGTTACCAATTAATGGAGAATTGAAACTAGATTCAAATAATGAAACTTCCATGCCAAGAGATAGAATGCAGACAGGAGTTGAGAACATACCTCCACCTCATAACGTAAGACTAACTGTCACCTTTCATGTGTGTATGTTGTGCTTCCGTTAAAAGTCTATTCTTTACTTCTCTCTCCCGCGCTAGTATTCACCTACTTCATTCTGATTGGAGGGCAGCTCTAGTATCAAATTTTGAGGATTTTATAATATGCATATATGTAACAGTAACATAAACATGGTTTTAAACTGAAGCGTATAGGCTGTTTATTATTATTATATGTATTAGTTACCTTTACTTCTGATGGAAAAACATGATTGGATCGTGGTTGATTTTTTTCATTTCCTGAATTTATCTCTTGATTGGAAATTGATATATTCTAGGTTGCAGAAGACTCCAATGGACTCACCTGCAACCACATAGATGAACTTAGACCAGTTGATAACCCAGTATTGCTATCTCCACCTTATAAGGTATGACCATGCAAGCAATTCCACTATGTCATATGTGCTTATATTATTTTCTTGTCAGTGTTGTCTTCTCCAGTCAATACACACACACATATATATATTCTTGTCCGTCCCTCTCTAGTTTTCAATTGTCAAGGGATTTCCCGTGGAGATATATGTCCGTTTACCATCATTTCATGTTTTGAATCCTCGAGTTTGTGGTCTTAATATTGCATGAAAAGCTACACGAGGTTTGAAATTCCTGCAGCGACGAGACACTTGGTTTCCATATGGTTTATCAATGTTCTGCCTTTCAAAGTATGATCGACTTTTCTCCTTGTGTGTTTGAACCATATGATGTATACCAGGTGGCCGAGGGAGTTGAGAAAATTGATACTTGTAAAGATTCTGATGAGAATAGAGCAGCTGAGGATGTTTCAACAAGACAAAATGAGGATGTGGTAGCTGGACCAATTGAGCATATTGAAACCACGCCAGCTGAGGGAATTGAGGAATCAAAACTAGCGAAGGTTCTACCAGAGTTAAACTTAACTAAAGACTTTCAAGAGCTGAAATCAAAGCTAACTCTCATGGATGCAGAACTACTAGAGGTAAGACTTTTTCTCTTGAAGTTAGATTATCATGCACTCTCTGTGGTATATATGTTTCTCCTTCCTACAAAAATAAACGGCAACTGGCTAGTTACAGTTAATTGATCGGATAAGTTCATGGCCTGTGAGTAAAACTTTTGCCTCTTATATTCCCAGGTCTTTAAATGTAGAGGTGTTGCAATGTTTATGCTGCTATATCTCTACTATGATGAGTTCTCAATTTACGAAGGCAGAAAACAGTGATGGTATTTAAGGGGATATTTGGTAGGCCAACTTAGAAACAAAAGATTCAAGGAAAACAGAGTTGTATTTCACCTTTTTGGATATGTGTTTGTTGGTAGATTCAAAAGTTAGATTTCAATTTAAACAATTAATGTTCAAAATGTGTTTGATAATATATTCATAAACCATAAAACTAGTTGTAGTTACCCACTAAACTAATATTAATTAATTTATGAACATGTTTTACGTTAAAAAATTAGTCAACTTCTTATTTTATAATATCATATAATTTATAGTACATTATATTATACCATACATATTTTAGTTAATAAAAATTAATTGAGCTTATAACATGAAATACTATATTTATTAATGTTTTTACATATGTATAGCTTTTTATATTATATTTATTTATTTATTTTGGGGGGTGGGGGGAGGGGTTATGCTTAGTAGCTTCTGGTTTTTGCTTACCAAATCATTGAAACTTCTTAAATTCTTCTATTAGTAGTGCATATACATAAAGAGCAAGGATTTATAACGCTCCAGTACAGCTTTTATGTTTGTTAGTTGTTGCTAGATATAACTAATTTTTCAGGTATTAATGAAGAATTTATGAACATATGCAGGCTGAAGCTACCATAATGAGGCTGAAAAAGGAGAGGATGGTAACAAGTAAAGAGAGGGAAATGCTCAAGCGTGACTTGGTAAATCCTTTTTTTTTTTTGGTCCTTTACACTTTTAAGCATAGATTTTAGTCATTCAACTCACATCAAACTCCATATTCATCTAGTACCATAAATATGACGATCTTGAATCTAGAGAAGACAGCCACTTCATAATCTTTAAAATTTGTATAAATTCAAAGAGGCATGAATCAAAGTTTCAAAAGTGTGGGAATTAAAAATATATATATATATTTGAGTTCTTCATCCCTTCGCCTTCTTCAAAATGACGTGGTGTAGTTTTTCGCCTTCTTCTGCAATGGGGAACCTATCAAATGGAGCCTTCACTAGGATACACATTTATTTATGACATGTTTGATCATTACAGTATTGAGGCACTCTGATTTAAGATCTTGGGGAGTCTAAGGGACATGATTCTGATTTCTTGATGCAGGAGACATTGAGAAAGACTGGCCAAAGAAGTATCCAAGTAGGCTTCCCCTTGATGTATGTTGTGATGGTTGCTTTTATCAGTCTTCTTGTTGGATACTTCGTCCATCCTTAGCAGCAGCAGAACAAATCAATGGGGGCGCCATCAGGTATTGTTGGAAATATTTTCTTTTTAAGATTATGGACTGGGCTGCTGTCTTTGATCAGATCGAGAGGAGAATCCAATAGGCTCTCTGTGTAGTCCAATTGTTTTTGGTTGTATATTGACTTGATGTGTGCTTTTTTATGATTATATGTAAAGCCTTTTTCTTATATATATATAAAATAATTTCTTCTCATTATTTCATCCAATATCATCTCAGAAATACGTGGATTTAAGCCTACAATTTATTAGTAGATATTCAAATATCTAAATACTTGCGCTATGTTGAGGTTAGCATAGATAAAACCGTTATTTTTTATTATTTATTATTTCTAGGTGTCTAAGGCTACGTTTGGTTAGCTTTGTCAAAAAAAAAAAAAAATCATTTGGAAAAAATCTTTAACCATTTTCTGTGTTTGGTAAAATAGATTTAAATTAATCTTTTAAAACCACTGCGTTAATTGCAAATTTACTTTGAAAGCAGTATCTTACTAGCTTTTAATTTCTCCTAAAAATCAAGTAAAATTTTTAATTAATATTTAGTTTTCAATTTTACATTAAAAAAAAAATTATTTTATATATTTATTTCTCACATAATCAAATCTGTTTTTTATTTTTCATGAATTAAATACATCATTTTTTAGAACAAGTATATCATATTGATATATATATATTTTAAATAAAGCTCTTTTCCTTAATATTTAAAAATTAATCTATAAAAAGTAAAATTATCAACTAAATAATTATTTAAAATTTTAAATTACAAAAAATTAAAAATTGATTATAAGTCTATTTTAATTATTATATCTAGAATAAGATTTATCAAAGACTCCAACCTACAAGTTGATATTTATCAAATATTATTTTACTTCTTTTCGCAATTCATTTTTCTAAAAGTTATTTTAAAAGCTACCACGATTTCAAACGGAACCTAAATATTCTAAATTTGAATGTCGATTAGAGAAGAGACGAGGAAAGGGAAAGAAAGGTGTTTGAATGTTCCATCGATCTAAGTTGTCTATGATACTAATACAAGATGGTCACACCCTAAATTTTTTATTTTTTTTATTTTTAGAATAGGTGATATTATTATAAAGGAAAAAAATATTTTAAAAACATAAGAAAACACACCTAAACTTTCAAATTAAAGTTCAAACCGTCATTACTCATTGGTAAGATGTAAAATATCATTCCTTAAAATCATTGTTAAATTACAAAAGAAAGGAAAATAAGGTTTCATTTTAAGTTTAATCGTTTAAAGTCCTTTTTAACTTTTAATTTCGTCTAGTTGATTTGTACATAATTGATATTTGAAATTATATATATATATATATATATATATATATATATATTTTCTTTCAGTCTTTATGATTTTGGTCTAGTTTTTATTTAGTCCCTAAGATTCATAATGTTACTTATTTGGTCTTTAAGTTTTGACTTTTGAGTATGGTTTCAATTTAGTCTCTAAGTTTCAAAATATTATAATTTTACGTTTGACATTTGAATTTTACTTCAATTCATTTCCTATGGTTCAAGATTTACACTTTTAAACATGATTATTCACCAAGTACTCATTTTCCATTTTCAATGTTAATTTATGTTAATAAATTAAAAATTACTAACAGAATTATGATTAATTAAGTTTCACTATATTTTATCACTTTTAAAATTCAATTCAAAATTTCACTTCATAATTATTTTAATTAATTACAAAAATTGACGTCAATGGTTGAAAATTAGTATTTAGTGACAATTTGAGTATAAAAATATAAAATGTTGAAGCCTAGGGACCAAATTGAAACACACCTCAAATTTCATAGGTAAAATTATAACATTTTGAAACTTAGAGACTAAGTTAAAACAAAACTCAAAATTTTAACCAAATATGTAACACTTGAAAACCTAAGGACCAAATAGAAATTACGCTCAAAATATAAGGACCAAACAAATATAAGGACCAAACAAATATTTTACCCAAAAATAAATAAAATTAATGGATCTATTAGATATATAATTTAGATTTATAATTAATAAGACTCTAAATTTTTTATCTTGTGCTTATTAATTTTGCAAAATTTGTAGAACATAAATTAATTTAAAAAAAAGTTCAAATTTGTAATTTCATATATCTTTTTAGATAAAGATGGTAAGTTTAAAGACCTATTAGACATTTTTTAGAATTGAAAGACCAAATGAATATAAATATGAAAGTGTAAAGATGTATTATTAGATACTTCTTAAAGTTAAATGGGTAAATAGACATAAACTTAAAAATTTAATTAAATAATAAAATAAATAAACTTGAAAGTTTGGTTACTGAGCTTGTGATGAAAATAGGCTGTTAGCTCTTTGTGGGTTGGGTTAGTTTTTGGTCCAAAATAGATGCTATAAACGAGTATTGAAATTAAATTGGTTACATTACAAGTTTAGCCTCCTCATGTTTATTTGATTTTTGAACTCTTAAAAAATGTAAAACTTACTGTTAAGGTCTCGTTTGACAATCATTGGTTTTTTTTTTTTTTTTTTTGTTTCTAAAAATTAAGTCTATTTTATCTACATTTCTTACAATAATTTGTATCTTTCTTGAATACAATAGTTGAATTCTTAGCCAAATTTAAAAAACAAATACAACTTTTTTAAAGTACTTTTTTAGTTCTCAAAATTTGGTTTGGTATTTTAAATTATTGGTGAAAAGTAGATAACAAAATAATAAATTTGGAGCTATAACTAATGTCTACAGGTTTAATTTTTAAAAAAAAAATGATTAATAAATGAGGCCTAAATTTTGAAATTTGTATCATATTGAATTCTCAACTTATTCAAAAAATTTAAAAACTAATTGATATATTATATATTAGTTTAACTTTAATATCTCATAATATCTTAAACTTTCTATTCCTAGTATATTCATGAGAACTTTAATAGTCCATAAATTAAATTTGTAATTTTAGAACGTGCTGAAAATTCCACGTTAAAAAAAATTAAAATTAAAATCAAAATATCCCACACTCCTTAAAAAGTAGATGGCCTGTTCCTCTTATTGTTAATTGGTTTTGAGATGAAACCACATACTAGAATGTCATGGACTAAATAGACAGCTAGTGCCAAAATGAGTATAACTCAATTGATAAAGTACTCGTTAACGAACCCTCCCCTCAACTTTATGCTTTTTTCATACAATATATATAAGAAATTAGCATAATACTAAAACCATCGGTTGGGCTCGTGGTAAATTTACGTTCTATCCCTCTTTAGACCCATATTTAAAATGTCAATTGAAGTCTAACAATATATATTTTTTAATAAATAGTTTGACATTTATTCTAAAAATTTCTCAAAAATTTATAGATTAAATTTGTTATGTTACCTAATTGAATACGAAACGGACCATGTTTTGTATTGTTTTGTTTCTTTTAATCCAATACGTATTCAAAGTGGTTTTCAAACTTGCGTTTCCCGCGTTCCTTCTTTAACCCCAACACTCTGCCCTGCGGCCTGCGTTCTTTCTTCTTTGGATGCAACGGAGAGAAAAACGACGTCGGCTTATAAAGAACCGATCACGTGCAAGCAATTTCTCTGGCAGGTTTCACGTGCCTCTCCCTTACCGGGTTCTCTTTTTTTGCTTTTTTTTTTTTTTTTCCCTTCCAAAACATTTTAAATTTGATAGTATTTTATCAGCTAAACTATGAAAAATATAAATAAACACAAAAAATACTTCACTTTATAATTTGTTTTTAAAGTACCATAATTCTTTTGAAATTTATTCAATTACCTTCAATTTTCATAATCATTTCAAGACTATCGTAAAGTGTAAATCTACTATAGTATTGGATGGAAATTAAAACAATGGGATAATGACCTAAAACAAAAATTATGTTCGAAACACCGTCACATCTGCAACAATTTCTTCCAGATTTTCAAATGTGGATTCGTATCCGACGATTTCTCCCATTTTATCTATGTTGAGAGAGGAGTAAAACCAGCTCATAATAGTGCGATTGCATTTCTATCAATAAGAGAAATGAGGATTGGGTTTAGTTTGCTGAGGGTTGAGGTATTTTGGTGGCTGGGGATAGCTACTGTCAATGAAGCTTTCAAGGTCATAGTCCATGATGAGGTTGAGAAGTTGATTCTTCCAGATAAGATAGTTCAAATCATTTAGTTTGACAGTGAGGGATTGGGACATATGAGGGAAGTTTGCTACGCGGGATTTTGGGGATGAGAGTGTGGAAAAGGGATTAATCGGTACCTGATTTGGAAAAGACAAATGGGTGGGAAAACCGGCATAGTGAGAGTGAAGGGGTGGTGGGATTGTGGGGATGAAAGTGTGGAAAAGGGATTAATCGGTACCTGATTTGGAAAAGAAAAATGGGTGGGAAAACCGGCATAATGAGAGTGAAGGGGTGGTGGTGGAGGGCCATATTGCGAAGGGTATAATGGATTTCGAGCAGGGGGAAGGGCATGTTGAGTAGCAGGTGGGGTAAACGATGGAGAATATATAGATATGGTGGTCGGAGGTAGAAAATTAAATGGATACCTGGGGTTTGATGTCACTGGTAAGGTAGAGTTTTCTTCAGATGTTCCCGAGCTCAACGCCATGAAGAATGACAGGATGCTTTATAGCTCTGATACCATGTAAACGATAGAAAGAAGCGAAGGCTAAACGATCGTTGTCAAATATCTAAACGACAGAAGCAATCGTCTACATGATAGAGGTGAGAGTGTAGACGATAGGGTAGGATACTGCACGACTGGGTCGAGCGTGTGAGCGATAAAGGGAAAACGCTACACGATAGGGTCGAGAGTGTAAACGATGAAGAGTATACGATAGGATGTAAACGATAAAGACAATTGGCTACACGATAAGTAGAGAGAATAAACGATAGAAGAAATGTACTAAACGATCGGCCTTCAGCGATAGTCATAGTCCGTCGTGTAGCTTTATTTATTAACATATATTTTACCACATGGTGTAGTATCAATGGTCTAATATAACAACCATGAAAGAGAAAACATAAAATAACAACCAAATAGTGGAACCTGAAATGCTGAAGAAAGGAGCATAAAAACAAAGGAAAAGTTTGTTATAATTTCAAAAACATGACACTCGTTTATCAACTCTAATGATATTTTACTCCATAATAGTTTCCAAACATTCATGAAGGTCAAAAAGTACATACCATTTTTTCTACAGATTTGGGAGGGGGAGATCACATTTCTTATTTTGAAGTTAATAGTACATATTCATATTAATCGAGTTACGTTTATGTTGGCGAGAGTAAAAATAGAAAGCTCTTTTATGACAATTTGATTGAGTTTGTGCAATTTACAATTGAATTATTTTTATATCTATTGAAGCCTTAACAAAATTTTACTCATTCGAATTGCAATAGCTTATATGTTTATTTCATTTTTCCTTACAAAAAAAAAAAAATCTATATGACAAACAAAAGATAATTAATTCAATTGTGTTCGGGAGTTGCTTTTATAAAATTAAATTACAAAATAAGGAGGTTTTGATCGAAGTTTAAAATGTCAAGTCACAATTTTACGATGAAATATCATTAACGTGTTGAAAAACATAAACTCGGTGGAATTATTTATTATATAATGAAAATGTCTACTTATCTCTTGTGCTCGTGTCGAACTCATAAAAATGTAAGAATATCGGTGAAAATGTGTATAGAAATTTAATATGAATATTGCGATAAAATCAAAATATTTTAAAAAATAATAAATAAAAAAAGCGAGATAATTACCCAATTGGAACCAACACATGGACAAATTGCACTATCTGATTCAACCTCCTTTACCAAATTTAAATGGTTCATCGTTCATGGCTCACGTGAGAGCGAGATCAATGGAATCCTTATTTACTTCTTTCTTCTCCTGTGCCTTGTCTGTGGAAAGCAGTTTAAAAGCTTCTAAGGATGGTCACTGGAAGCTCAATGTTGATGTGGTATCCGTCATAGTAAGGGCAACTATGTATTTTGTTTTAAATTTGAAAAGTCGAAAGAGATAACGACAGAGAAAATGGAGAAGAATGGGATGTCGTCTCAACAAATTTGTAGCCAAACTCATTTAAAAATGACATATCAATTAAGCCTAGTCATTTAATTTCTGCGAGCTCATCTTTTAAAATGGTCAACTAATCGTCAACTAAGTTAAAGGGCCAATTTTAGTCTTATTTCGAACTTTAGAGACTAAAAGTGCTCATTTTGAAACCTCGTGAACCGAATAAATACTAACTTGAAACCTCAAAGACTAAAAGTATATTTTGTCATTGTTTTAATTCATGTACTGTATTGTACGTGTTGGGTCAGTGTACTTTAGGAAATGTCTAGTTTGGTCCCTTCGATTTTCAACTTGTTATCATTATTTGCTTATTGTTCAACTACTGTCCATTTTTTCCCCATTGAAGTACACTCCTTTTTTGTATTCATAAAGACTGTTTATAAGGTTTTATCAAATTACGATGACTAAATTCTAATTTTTAAAATCACAAGAATCAAATTTGTAATTTAATTAAGAAAATACTGCGATACCCACAAAATAAAGAATGAAAACGAGATCGATCGCTTTTTTAGACAAAATAAAGAATGAGAATGAAATTGTTAAATTTAGTATGAGTCTCGTAGTTTTTAGGGAAAAATACTCTCTTTGTCCATGAATTTTTAAGAATCGGTGCTTTTGGTCACTAATATTTTAAATTAGTCATTATATATTGAAATTAAACATAAAATTAATTAAAAATATGATGTGGCAAGACAATCTAGACAAAATATTTGTGTTAATATTTCCCACTTCTATTTCTCTCTCCCCTCTTTTTCTTCTTCTTCTATCTAATCTCCCATCTTCTTCTTCTTCTATCTACTCTCCCCTCTTCTCCATCCTCGGGTCTCTTTTTGTCCGTCATTTTTTCAATGGAAGAGGATTATGAGACTTGCCAATTTTCAAGACTCATCTTCATCCAGAGTGTTCACGTGGAAAAGCTTGTCGACATTCGTATTATTGGTCAATACATTTCGCCTTCAACTTGCATCCTTCTATAAAGTTAGATATGCAAGGAATTCCAACATCTACAATATCAAGTTTTCTCCACAATAAATAATCTAAAATAAGCAAGATTCTTATATCATTTTTCGATTTATGCTACAGTACCTTCGCTTTCCTTCATTGCTGCACCACTTGCATAAATCCAGGTCTAACATGCTTCGATCTGTAGTTGGGTATTGTGTACACTCGGCATTTTGCCTATTGTCACTCCAATCACATGATTGAATGAATTGTCTTCCACCAACAATTTTTAAACTTGAGTGAGCACATGAGTTTTTCTAGCACCTATAATACCATGTAGCCTAAACTCGTTGAAATCAGAATTGACAAGTGCATCCTTAATTCCATATTATCGATTAGAAAAAATGATGACTTTGAGACAATAGTATTTGTAATAAGTGAGTAACAGATTGAGTATACGAGATTGGTTGAGGAGTTGAGGTGTGTTGTCAGAAGAGGGTGTCTTCTGTGTGAGGGAGGTGTGGAGTCGCGAGATCATTTATTTTTTGAGTGTGGATTTTAAGAGAGAGGTGTGGTCAGATGTGTTGCGTCAGTTGATTCGTCTCATCGGGTGGCGGATTGAGACGTCGAGTTGTCTTGGATGTGCCGAGTGGGGTCGAGTAAGGGGGTGCTTAGTAAGCTATTTCGTGTATTCTGGTGTGCTTCCATCTACTACATTTGGCAAGAGCGTAATCGATAGCTTCATGGGGTAATCCAAGGACGGTGTCTGCTCTGTTTCACATTATAGTCTCTATGGTTCATGCTCCTTCCTGACGGGTTGATCTTCTTGGTTTTATCTAATGCTTTTACGGATATTTTCCTCTTTTTGTTCTTGTCGTTGTTCTTTGTTTTGCAGTTGGCCCCAGGTTGTGGGATTTTGTTTCCTTTACTTTGTTTTTCTCCCAGGTGGATGGTGTTGTTTGCTTTTGTTCCGGCTTTGTTTTGGTAGAATCTTGTTTTATTTGTTTTTTTTTGTTGCTTTGATACCTTGATCCGATCTGTGGGATTCTCTTATTGTTGTATAATAATATCATCTATTCTAAAAAAAGAATTTGCAATAACTGAGAGAATAATGAAAAAACCGACTTTGTCAATTGTGCCAAACACCATTACCCTTGCTATTGATTTGAAGAATTTCTTTTACCATCTTCTTTGCTTTTCTACTTAGTTGGTGTCGCTTGACAGAGCAAAAGCTTGAATGATTGGAACCAATTTCATTTTCTTGGGACATGTGGAAATGTGCTGTGATTTCATCTATTTCTTATAAAATCTCTAAAACTTTAGAGTTGATTCCATAGCCCTTGCTACTTCCCTCGTTGGTAAGATGTAGCACCATAGTCTCTAAAACTTCAGTTTTTTTTTTTTTTTTTTTTTTTTTTTTTTTAATTTTTTAATTTTTCTTTTCATTTCTTTTAAAAAAGACTCTTATTTTATTCTCATCTCCTTGCTCCAGATTGAAACAAATTGGATTAACCTCCATTTGAATTTAAGATATTTTTGGACATATAATTATTAGAAATTTTGTGTTTGGAATATAAGTGAAAAGGAAAAAGAAGTTATAAAGTTTACTAGACCAGCTACATGAGAGAAAGAAGAGAGATGGAAATGGAAGAGAGGAGAAGAGAGAAGAAGAAAAAAGAGGAGAGTGAAGAGAGAGAAGTGATAAATATTTTAAAAAATAATTTTTTTCAAGTCATCTCACCGTATCATATTTTTAATTAATTTTATGTTTAAATTTGTTACATTTATTAGTCGAGGACTTTTCAAACCCATTTTAAGTTAGGGGTCAAGAGCATTTATTCTTAAAAATTCAAGGATCAAAAAAATATTTCCCCATAATTTTTGTTTTTCAATAAAGCCCATTCCACAATTTTCATTTTAATTGTTTTATTTAGTAAATAAAAAAAAGTATATTTATCAAAATTCAAAATTAAAGGTGTTCAAAAAATCCGATTACTTGACAAAACCGATCAATCCAATCGTGTGAGTTGGGTTGGGTTCAAATAAATGAAAATTTTATAGGTTGAGTTGGTTCATGAATTCACCTAATATAATTTAAATCAATCCGAACCACTTTAAAATATATTTTCTATTACTTATAACACGATTATTTATATGATTTTAATTTCAATATTTTTTGAATAATTTGTTATTCAACAACCTTAAAAGTATTTTCTTTGCATTTTAGAAAAAAAAAAAATTTGCACTATATAAATTGAAATTGAGATGTTAATCTTAATTCAATATATAGAAATAATTAAATTATATTTTTACATGTTTAAGTTTTACTTCTTTTTAGAACAAAATTTTAAATAAATAACCCCCAAATATTTCATGGTTGGATTGGATTGAGTCATTTTTTAATAAAGATTATTTAGATTGAAGAAATTTAGCATCCCAATAATTAAGTTGGGTCTAAACAAATCTTTCAACCTAACTAATGAACTCCATATTCAAATCCAATGTTATAAAATAAAAAAAAGAATCCACTAATCAAAATAATATGTTTATTTTTTAAAAAAATCTATCAAATCAATGGCGACGAACTTCTTTCTGATTTGGCAGTTGCCAGTGCCACCTCACATTTTCTTCTCTTTGCGCGGCGAGAGAGAAAACACTCTCTTCCGGTTCAAATATTTCAGATAAGAAAACCAAAAACACAGAGGAAAAAAGAGAGAGAGAGACGAGAGAAAAATTCCCGCTCTCTCTTTTCTCTCTGTATTGCTTCCTCCGTAGGGTTTCCTCTTTCCCCTTTCACTGTTTTTCTCATCTTCTTCATCCTCTTCGCCCTTCACTTCCGCAGCATTTCTCTCAAATTTCTCTAACTTCGTTTCGGCAGTTGATTCGAATTTCTCCGCCTTCTCACCGGTTTCACGCGCCTGCATGATTGGAGGAGCTTTCGTGCTGGTTAGTCGCGGTTTACAGCCGTTTCCTCATTTTTTAATGCTCGTTTCCTGCTTTGTTTTTATCAATTTTGTTTTTGTTTTTGGGTTTTCGCTGCTTCTGATTACATATTCTGGTATGATTTTCCCCTGTTTACTCATTTGTTTTGTTGTATTATGTCGCTTTGTTTGTTCGATTGAGTATTTGTGTATTTTGCTTGTATTGCATGTCGACTGATTGTTCGTATTATGAAAAGTTTAGCGAGTCATCATATGATTCTGGTGTTGAACGAGTTCTATAGTTAGATTAATTAGTTGGTGTTTTTCCCGGCTGAGCACTGCCGTTTTTTTTTTTTAAAAAAATAAATTAATATATTTAGTCTAGTTCTCTAGATCTTTATTTCCAGTGTAATTTAGCAACGATGAAGTGATTCTGTTGTTTGTGGCAAATTAGCAATGCCGGTGTGTTCGTCTCACTTTTTATCTTTTATTTTTTAAAGAATGATCATGAAGATGTTTTTGTTCCCAGCGGTGTAGAACATCTTCCTTCCCGTACATAATACATTTTCCTAGTCTCAATGGTATGCTCAGTTGGAAATGGGAGGATGGCAGTGATGACAAGGCTTCTGGCTGCTGGGAGTTTCTCTCGAAGTATTGCAGGTAAACCGAGAGGTATAAGTTCTGTATTTGTTTTTCTATTTTTAATGTTGCTGTTTTTCTGGTTGTCAGAAGTCATTATTGGTTAGATTGATCATTGTAGGAATAACGTCATCTTCTTAGTTACATATCATCAATCATACAGAGTCATAATTAATGCCCTTTTTACTATTGGACAGAGGAAGTTGGTCATCAGAAATTTGCTTCTGAATTTATCTGCAGAGAACTTCGTGATGCAGATGAAGCAAATTTAATTGACGAGGAAGGTGTGTACCTAATCCCACTTTAGTTATTGCACGGTAAAGTGTTGGATGTTTTATTTTTTAGTTACAAATGAATATTCTCTTTGACCATAGGCATATGGTACTGTGGGATGAGTATGATGTTTTTGTTAGTTGGCATTTTGATTTCTGAAGCAGCTTGTTGACTATATTTTGCAGATATGCACGTTTTTGGTTTGAAGCCTATGGTTGATCCTCTGAACTTGGTAAGGTTTGATGACATTTGTAGTTTGTCTATTTAATGTTTTGTCATTTTTACAAGATGTACGATGAAGCAAAGATGGTCCTTTTCAGATCGTTTTATTACTTCACAGCTTTTGTTACCTTTTTGGATTAGGTGTATCCAGTGTACAATAATCTACTATATCGTGTTTCCTAATTCATTTGAATTTACCTTTTCTCTCCTTTTATTTGACCGTGTAGGTTTGCTGCAATATTTGTAAGAAGCCAGTAAAGGCCAGCCAATATATCATTCATTCAGGTTTGTTATTTGTTTCTTTATTTTTTTTTGTGGATGGGGCACTCAATGTTTCTGGTTCTCTGCAATCAAATTATGTGAAATTTCTTTACGTTTATTGTCTGTTGTGGTCTGAAATATGTGTGCTACTCTTTTTTACATCTTAGTGTATCTGTGTCCAATGTTGACATCAACACGCAGCATAAGATTGGTGTCTATGCTTGTATTATGGTCAGATTTCATATTCATAGTGTTTGTTCCCATTTGAAGAATTATTATTTGATTTTGAACGTTATTGGGATTCCATCCATACTTGTTTGGGTTGTGATAAATTCTGTTTTATTATAAAGAATCTTATTATGATTTTGTTCGTGGTCATTTTGTACTCTGAGCCAAAGCTTTTGGTAATATCAATCCTAGTCCAAACTTGCCTCGTGCTTTTTGATCTGTTCTTTCCTGTCTATAGTTAATTTTTACCCTATGAATCCTACCTTATATTATGGTTGTTGAGGTATTCAGTATTAGGCTTGCACTATATTTTGTTAGTTTAACTTTACACTTGGGTGTACTAGAAAAAAAAAAACTTTACTCTTGGCTGGACCAATGGAATTTGAAAATTATTGTCAGGATTCCACGTCGTAAAGTCTTGTATGTATTAGGTTGGACATGATGCTTTCCTGAGTTAGCTTCATATCATTTTACCAGAACTTTGCAGGTCATTAGGCTTTGGACAAGGAACTATAATGGACCTTGATGGTGGGATGGGTCATAGAAAACACTCAAGGAAGGAGAAGAAAAAGATACTACCTGTTGATGCTAGTATCCTTCTACATGTCATTTATTTCCTGTTTCTAATTGGAAGATGTACCTCTCTCTTTTGTCCTTCCTGTTTTTCTTGTCTCTTTCATACCTGAGTTTGTGCTGAATTTGAGAAAAGTTATTAAATGAAGTTTATGAGCCTCATCCCCCCCTCTCTCTCTCATGATTTCTAGGTGCAGGCTAAACGTGTTGTTAGGTTTACATTTTTCTTAGTTCTTAATCTGTCCCAGATATATCAGCTGTGGAGAAAGAAGGGTCTGAATCAACATATGCTAACTATTCTGTTGCACCTGCATTTCCAATTAATAACCAATTTGAAATGGTCAAGTTGACAAAAAGTAGATCCTCCTTTATCCATAGTTTGTGTTTGTGCTATCTTTTAATTTTTTTATTTTCTATTTTTTTTTTTTATTTAGGATTTATGAGGGCATGAGAGCGCGCCCACACACACATGTTGGCTTAAATAAATACACGTTTCAATTCTAGTGATTTAAGGGATCAAATTGTTATTTAAATTTAAGAGATGAGCCGGTCTTCAAATCAAATTTAATTGGCATGCCATTGCTGAGCAACAACAACATACTAGGGAAACTATAATTTAATTATTTCTCAACCTTCCTATTACAATGGCTTAGACAAGTTGTTTCATACGATTTATTTTCCTTCAGGAAATTCAACTTGTACTGTGGCAACTATACTGGATGATGATACAGGAGTCTGTTCTGATGTTGTAGACCATGCAGCTAGTCTGATACATCCTTCGACAAAGCGGTCCAAATTGTATACAATTCTCCATCTTTTTTCTTAAAAAAGGGAATTTCGTTGTTTTATGATCTGTTATCAATTATATTGTGTACAAAACTTCCTATTATCTTGGGAAAATTTTTTCTTCAATGTTTTATTCTGGTTTTATAGTTTTTGGTTGTGGCAACTTGTTCTTTTCACTTTTTATGGGAGCTTGTATCCTTGAATTTCCTTTTTCTCATTCTTTAATGTATATCTATATATATATTTTTGGGAGGGGGAACATTCTGTACTTGGTTTTGCCAAGATACGAAGATTTTTCAAGTTCTTTTCTTGGTGTACTTTCTGTTTCAAGTTGTTGCATCTCCTTGTTAGCAATTTTCTGCTAACATTAGATCATTCTGATCAGTTATGGTAAGCCTTGTTATCCATGAGCTGGAAAGGTGTATTTCCTGTTAGGGGTGCTTATGTTTTTCTGATGTTTGGGCATCTAGATTAATGAAAGATGTCATAATTTGCAGCCATTTGTTGAGAAATGGTCATCAAGTATATGATTCACTTTTATGTTCTTGTAGGATAACTGGTGAAGGGCTGTTACTGGCATCTGATTTAGAACCATCGTCAGCTAAAACAAAAATTAGAAGTGAGAAAATATGCCCCTGAGACCCGTTTCCCCTCCTTGTTTGTCATTTCTTAAGCATAATGTGTGTAAATGTTAGAACATAGCTAGAAATATGTAAATAAAGCATAGTACTCGCTGGAAGAGAGCAGCATACTTTTTGCAACTTACAGAGCTTTCTTAGTTGCCTTTTAGGCTAAGATCCGTTTAACTTGAAATATTAGCTGCATATATACTCATGCGTGTATCTCAGCACCAGCAGTTGAAATCAAATTTAGTTTGAGTTAGTAGCTTCTATAAATTTTCTGATGTTCATAAACGAATGTTGATGGATACTGGAAACTCATCTTTCATTGTGAATAGAAATTTCTTAGTCTTCTGATTACATCCTTTAGAGATGTTTAGAATTACTGACTATGTTTTAGTTCTTTCTCTTAAGTTCCTGCATGTCTTTTGTTTTGCTTGATGACAATTTTCTGATGTTGTCCACCAGATGTTCCGTTTCCCCTTGCAAGTAAAATATATTACTCTCAAAGAAATAACCGTTTGCGTTCGGCCCTTGGTTATCTTTACTGGGAGGCTGTTGCTTCTAGCAAGGAAATTTGTAATATGGTAGATCATCAAATGACTAAGGAAAATATAAAACTATTTCACAATACTTCCCAGGAGGAGTCGTCTCAAGAGCAAACAAGTGATATTATTGGAAATAAGGTATCTATCTCTATTATTTTCAATGGTCCCTCTCTATCTTTTATGTAATGGTTTCTCGGTCTTCTGAGTCATTCATTTATGTAGTAAAAACATGGACTTCCTTGCATAGTCAACAGACGTTTTTTTTCCTCTCTTTTTTTCCCTCCTTTTCCATGATGGTTTTGTTTGACATAGTCTTATGTATTGACTTAAAGGCAGTTTTTCTTTGATTTGGAAGCATAGACACAGATAAAGAGCATTTTAGGGACAAATTATATTTTTGCACGTGAATGCATTCAAACATATTGAATTATATATTTTAAAGCAGTTAAGATAGACTTGTATTCTTATCCATTCAATTTCAAGTCTTCAAGCAAATTTTGACATTGTAAAGTAATTTATATTGCTTCATGGACAGAAAATTTTCCAACAGAACGCCATTGCCCCACATAATGCATTCCTTTTCAGGGAAAACTGAAAAGAAAGTTGCATCTTAAACATCATCTTCACATATTCTCCCACTACTTTATTAAATTTTATTGAGTGAAATCTATTTATTTATATGTTAGTTTTCAAGATAAATATCTCTAGTCTTGATAATAAATTCATATTTTTTGGAAATATTTTTCTGCATTTCTTCAAACACGTCTTTGCGAGTGTCTCCAAGATTGAAAAAGTAATAAAAAAAGGAACTTTAAATTGTATTTCAGACATGTTGGACAAGGTCACTCTGCTTGAAAAATAGTTTCCAGCATTGCTGGATGGATGTACTTTCTGCTGTTGTGTCCCGCATGATTTATCTTCTGTCTGAAGGAAATCATATGGCTTGTGGTTATAGAAAGTCAGCCTGTAGCACCCCTTGCCCCACAAATTTCACTTGACTATGACGTACGTATAGGCATTTAATCTATAATGTTTGTTAAATGGCATTGTTGCACATATTATTATGTTCATCTAGGATAATCTTATGTTGCACTAATTGTTAAATTTTACCTGAGCATCAGCTTGCATAATTTGTGATCAGGATGACTGATGTAAAACAATCGCTCTTCCTTGGAAAACAGATGGATAGTCAGCCGACTCAGCCCTTAACCTCTGCATGGAAATCTGACCATAATCTGACCATATTCTCATCCGGGAAATGTCTGCCTGCCAGTGGTGCCTCAAATAAGTTTGTCATTGGCAGCAGTGTTGCATGGCCACAGATTGCTCCAGTTGAATTGACACAAAAAAAGACTATCTACCTAGAAGGCTAGACCTAACTATTTTGAAGGTAATTCAGGTATTGCTTGATGTAATTTTCAAATTTATTGCCCCCTTTAATTGATTTCCTCGTTTTGTGACAATGTTGTTAGTAACTCTTTAAGACCAAAAATTGCAAAGCTTGGGTGTCACGCGAATCTATGACTGGAACTTATAGCACAATGGACTTGATTTGGATGTACCTATGACTCCCTGAATTGAAAGTAATTTTGTTTCTCACCATTCTTTTAAGGATTCTTTTTAA
Source organism: Benincasa hispida (assembly GCF_009727055.1). Classification (NCBI taxonomy): domain Eukaryota; kingdom Viridiplantae; phylum Streptophyta; class Magnoliopsida; order Cucurbitales; family Cucurbitaceae; genus Benincasa; species Benincasa hispida. The sequence goes on from NC_052349.1 coordinate 17,391,069, forward strand.
ATGGAAAAAAAAAAATGTTAAAAAGAATTAAGTTAGTGTGCCCATATGATGAAATCTTTACATTCTTTTGAGAGTGAAATTAGTGTTACTATCTGTAAAGAGTATATTAGGGTCATATTAATAAGTAGAAACAGGTTTCTTGGTAGACAATAGAGGGGTAGAGGAAGTTAAGATATTACATGGTAATCTGGCTTGGTCTTGGTAAAAAAGTAGGTATCCAACCCCCTTAATTACTTAGGATTATCTTAATCAAGATATTCACTATCTTTCACATCCTCATGATTGTGACATTAATGTTAAATCTAATAAGGAGAGGAAAATGCTTATTATTATTATTCATGATTTTGCAGGATAGACTAGACAACAGCCAAACAGAAGTATCCCTGTTGTATAGAAGTCTTGGTGGCACTTTTTTGTAGGCACAGTGGTACATGTAATTAACCCTAAAACTTGAGGTTAGGACCAAGATTCTGTATTTTGATATTGGCAATGAAAATTGTTTAAAATTATTCATTCTTTCTTTGTATTTAATCTCTTCTATTCACTGCAAAGTGTAAAACTGCCCTTCAGCCATTTCATATACCATCACTTTAATTTTCTGTATTTGTTGATCTTCAGCAGAAGATATTAAGTCCTTGAATAGTACTTCTTTTCTGGAATCTCAGGTAGAAATCCTGTGCAGATATACATATATTAGCTGACAGTAATAGCGCTGAAGGAATTAAAATCTTAATTGATTTGTTCTCTTTTCTTTGGAAGGTAGATTCTTGGTTAGGTTAAAGTTTCTACGTTGAGATTTTTTTAGTACAACAATTGTTGAGATGGGGCATCAAATCTTTGGCTTCTAAAGAAGTTCATACCAATAACCATTGAACTAAACTCACCATGACACGTTGAGAATTTAAAAGCTTTAAGAGTTTCTTGTCCTGGAGTTGATCTTGGTGTAAACAAAGTCTTCTCAAAGATTGGAGGGAGTGGACTGAGTTTTCGACAAGATACAGTATGCCTAGTTAGAAAAAACAAAGTCAGTAAACCCATTAAAATGTTCTTGTTTAGGGCATAGAAATATTTTCTTAGTATCCTATCGTGCATCAACTAGTTAAGGTATGATAAGATGATTGAGTGCTTAAATTTCCAGATATTTTGGGGTGGGCGTGGGTGGGTGGCTTTAATTTTCTAGAATGACTTTTTGGAGTAAGTTGGTGGAAATTTAGTGCGAGTCTGTTCTATTCAAAATGAAGTGGAAAATCTTAGGAGCAGGCCTCTTGCCACTAGCCAGCCAGCCAGCCACACTCAGCAACAGCAAAATTAGGCATGAAATAGTGTGGTGCGGTGACAGCAACACAGACTTTTCGCACCAATTGTCATATGCTCCGCGTTACTGGCCAACATTTATGGCTGATATTTCAATGCGGAGGAAAAAGAAGAAGAAATATCTTCCATTTTTGTCACTGGTTAGTCTTTCGTCTTTTGCTAGACATAATTGATTTGGTTTTACAAACATGTGAACTTGAATTTGATGTGATGCCATTCTCGTCTCTTTCCCATCATGCAGGGCAAACTTTTGAAAGCTACTTGGCTAGGGCTCTACCAGACTACCAGTTTTACTTGGGCAAATGCCGTTTGCTGCCAAAGGTTCGAGTTTCTGTGATCTGAAAAAAAAATTTAGGTCTCCAATAATCTCTTAGGTCTTGTTTGGTAGCAATTTTTTTTTAAAAAAATATTATGTTTGTTTTCGTTTTTGACATTTCTTCTAGAAACACTTAGATTCCATTTAGTAATTATTTTGTTTTGAAAATTAAGCCTATTTCATTTACATTTTTACAATTATTTGCATCTTTTCCAAATTTGAAAAACAAAAACAACTTTTTGAAAGCTACTTTTTTAATTTCCAAAGTTTGCTTGGTTTTTTAAGCCATTGAAGAAAAATAGATAACAAAGGAAGAAATTTAGATGTAGGAAGTAGTGTTCACATGCTTAATTTTAAAAAACAAAAAAAAAGGTTACTAAACGGGGTCTTAAATTTTTTGTCGAAATTTGAAAACAAAAATAAGTTTTTAAAAGTTACTCTTTCTAGTTCTTAAAATTTGCTTTGATTTTTTAAAACATTAGTAGAAAATGGATAACAAAACAAAGAAATATGTGGATAAATATAATTTTCGAAAATCAAAAGTAAAAAGATAAATGGTTACTAAAGTTTGTTTTTTGGTTTGGAAATTGTGCTTTTCACAAAATTTAATTACAATAGTGTCATCTTTGTTATGATAACATGTGATTTTTAGCCAAATACTGAAAACAAAAATAAGTTTTTAAATATAACATTTTTTTTTAGTTTTCACAACTTGACATGGATTTTGAAAACATTGTTAGGTAGTAGATAACAAAACAAGTAAATCTATAGATAGAAGTTGTATTTATAAGTTTAATTTTAAAAAACTAAAGTCAAGCTTTGAAATTTTAGGAAGGGATCGATTTTGAGCCAATCGTTCTATTATTTGGATTTATGACACAGAAAAATGTTGACGAGGTTGTTTGAGAGGGGAGTTTTAAATGTTAGTGTTATTTTGTGGTCGTAGTTCTTGGATTAAGTATAGGCGTTGACTTTAAAATTTTAGGTTATAGAATATTCAATCTGTGAATCAAATGTTTGGCCTATAATTTACTGGGGTGTTTGAGTAGGGAGTTGATTATTAGTCCTAGATTATTATAGTTTGTATTTGGGAGTAGATTGTTTAATATGGGTTATAATCGTATGTGTTTGAGGTGAAACTATTTTAGTTTGAGAAGGAAATAGCAAATACTATAGCAAAAAAAAAAAAAAAATGATTAATGTAAAATAGTAAAAACTGTAGTAAATAGTTAATATTGTAGCAAACGAGGGTTTTAAAATAGTGTTGACTATAGCTAATTGGGGAATACAAATTAGTATTTACGGTAACAAGAGGTGTTTATTATAGTATTATAATAGTTTTCGTCCCAAACACAATAGATGATTAAATGCTAGGTTTGGGTAAATCGGATTTAGAATTTGGACCTTTAACTAAATTTAAATTGTCATGGTTGTACAAATATTCGGTTAAATTACAAATTTAATCGATAACTTCTAAGTTTATGTTTATTTGATCTTTCAATTTTAAAGTGAACTTGTAATTGTGTCTAATAGGTCCTTGCGTTTAAGAAGTATTTAATTTGAAAACTAAATTTATAAATCCTACTTTCACCAACACTTTTGTTACCTACTTTTGGAAATTGCTTTAAGAAACCAAATTGAAAGAAATAATTTTTAAAAAATTTGATTTTGTTTTCGAAAATTGGGTTGGAATTCAAGTGTATATTTGAGTAAAATATTAAAAAACGACATTTAAAAAAAATGATTAGGTAAAAATATGAGGGGAAATTGTAAAAAATAGCCTCTTCAAGTTCACTCTTCAAAACTAATATCTTGGGTGAGATTTGTCATTGAGATTTAGAAATCAACTTCTTTTAACTTATCTATTGATTTGGGCCTTCTTAGTACATCTCGGCCATTACACATCAAGATTCGGTTAATTTTTTCAAATATTATACGGTCTTCCAAAATCTTATATATTTTCAAAATTTTTACAAATTCAACCAAATATTATATCAAATATTTATGTAAGTTTTTAAATATTTAGCCCAATTTTTATTTCACAATTATATTGAATTTTTTAGTTATCCAAATAGTTTTTAAGTGATTGAATTGTGATTTTGAAATTTTTTAAAAAAACAAATTTTGCAAAATATGAGAAATATATAGAATCTTGGTGTTAATTTGTCAGTTCAGATATATACAATCTTGGTGTTAATTTTTCTGAGATTAATATCGAAATTTTATATATTTTTCATCTTACATTTTCTTTTTGCAAAATTTAATCTTTTCCGAAATTTTAAAAATTAAAGTGCGATCATTTGATATCAATATAATTGGTAATTTGAAAGTTTGAAAATTCATATAATTGTGAAAACATAAATTGACTAAATATTTGAAACACTACGTTTTAATATTTAGTAAAGATAAGTTAATTACAAAAAAAATTATAAATATATAAGGTTTGGTATAAGATTTGGGGAGATTATATAATATTTGAAAAAATTAATCGAATCTCATTGGAAAATGGTTGAGATATCGAGAATGTCCAAACCAATAAGTTGGTTTTTTTAAATTAAATGTTTTCAAAAAACGTGTTATTTTGTAAGAACTTGAAGAGGTTGGGAACAAAAACAACCACTTTTTTTTTATGAGTTCTTATAAAACAGCACGTTTTCTTAAATTTAATTTATTTATTTTTAACTTCCCAAAGAAAAGCCCCCTTCAAGAGATCAGGAACAAAAAAACCACTATTAATTATAGGAACTTAGAAACCTAACTTCTCCCTGAATCTTCCAAATTGGAAGAAACAAAAATGCCAAAAGAATTTTTTTAAAAAAGGAAAAAAAAAAAAAAAGGGAAAAAAAAAAGATGGAGACAACTCCTAAATGCCTCGTCAAAGCGCTGGTTGAGGTTGAATTGAGCATGGTGTATTATGTTTTATCAAGTTATCATTAAATATAAATTTTCAAGCATAAAAACCACTTTAGTAATAAGAACGGTCAACGAATCTCAAATCTTTTTATCATCTTTTATTTCCTTTGTTTTGTTCCATTGCGATTATCCCAAAAAGAAAAAGAAAAAAAAAAAGAAAAAAAAGAAAAAAAAACTCAAATATTTGATCTTTAAAGCTGAACCACAGTAAAATATTGATGTAATTGTTTGCAAGTTGATTAATTCAAAATGGTAATGAAGTTCTATGTTTCTTGCATCACGTTTTCCTTTTTTCTGAATGAATAATAAAATTAATGGTTCCAAAATCTTCTGTTTGTCTTTTTAAATTAAAAATATCTCCCACTGGTTCGCTGTTGCCGTAATACGAGGACTGGCCATCTAGAAAAATCTATTTGACAAATCTTTGACATTTCAGTATGCACTATTTTTCATGGTTCCAAAGGCGAAATGATTTTTCTTTTAAAAAAAATATTTTATTTTTATTTGAACCTTCAAACAAAAAAAAAATTGATTTTGTGGTTTTACTGTATATTGGTTACATTATTTTTGTTGTATGTATAAACAATTGATTAATGGATAAATGCTGAAGCAACGTCTCAAAAAAAAAAACAAAAAAAAAGTCGTTGAATTTCTTAGCAAATCAAAGAAAGATTCCGAATTTAAGATTTTTATATAAAAGAACATTATCTTAATCGAATGTATTCCTTTGTGCTTGGATGGCAACTTATGATTAACCACACGAAAACTTCGTATATCAAAAAGTTTTTACAGAGTGCTTTATATATATATATATATATAGATAAGGAAAAAAAAGTTTTACCAAGCAAAAAAACGCTTTTTAATGGAACTTTACCTTAAACGGATTATGGGTATTTTTTGTTTCTAAAATGAAAAAAAAAATGTCATTGGTTGTTTTCTTTATTTTTCTAAAACAAAAGGGGAACTTTTGATTTTATCAACCGGAAATTATTCAAAGATTTCCTTAAACTTTGTTACATTTCAATTATGCCCTATATTTAAAAAGTTGAGTTTTTACCCTCCAACATTAAATTTGTTTAAAAAACTTCACTTCCAGCTATAAATTTTTTAAAAAATATATCTTTTTCGTTAAACTGAAAGATGAAAATTGATTAATTAAATGTTGTGTAAGAATCAAAAGATGTGGGCGATATTATTTAGGGTAGTTGTTTTAAATGACAAAAATTTTGGAGAATTTTTAAATGTAGCAAAATGTCACTATTTATATTTATCGGTGTCTATCCTAACAGACTAACATTGATAGATCTAATAGATGTCTATCGTTGTTTATCATTGATAGATAGTAACATTTTACTATATCTGTAACTAAGTTGACTTATTTTACTATATCTGAAAACAACCTTATTGTTTATTGACAATGATATAAAAGATTGAGATTATTACCGTTTATTTCATCTATAAAAATTATCGTTAAAATCATTCACCTTACTAATCTTGCATATTAGTTGCCTCTCCAATTTAAGATAAAGAATGTTGTAGATGATATTATAAACGTTTTTCAAATTTTGTTAAATTACAAACTTAGGCCCGTATGACTTGAAGCAAATTAGAATGGTTTATATAATTTGATAAAATCTTCCTAACTAGTGTATATGGTAATGACTATTTATGATAATTTTATCAAATCATATAGACATATGAGCTTTGATCAACCATAAATTATAACTTTTAAAATTATAGGACTAAATTCTAACTTTTAGTAGCTAAATTTATTATTTAACCTAAATTCTTACACATTAGTTGTTACATCAATTTTCATCTTATTTTAACGAAAAAAAATAAAGGATTGCAACATTTAAGAAGTCTTAAAGAAGGTCTTCGTCCATGAATATGAAATCAAGTTCATGTTTGGACACTTGAAATAAAATTTCTAGGAATAATTGATTCTTAAACTTTTGATTTCGAAACTGTGCACTCCTAAGCTATTGAATTAGGAAACATCCCTGGAGCAAACCCCTATTAAATAGATAGAGATTCTACCTAGAAGGCCTTAAAAATATACCCATATTATGTTATTAATTAATAATAAAAAAAAGACTTGGTTTCCTATTTTCACTAATATCAATTATTAATTACAATTTAACCCTCACATACGTTATTTATATATTATTCTCTCCTTTATGCATATATTCTCTCCCCCATGCTTCAAGATCATTTCTTACTCCTCCCTCCATCTCGTTTCTCCTTCCGACGGTGTGAGTTACGAGCGGGAGACGGATGGCATGGGACGATCTGGCGACGAGGTGAGCACGGGACGATAAGATAGCGATGGTGGACTCGAAGTGGACGAACGACAATGATGGATTCAGAGCAAATGAGTGGTGACGGCGGACTCAGAGGAGACAAACGGCAGACTCGATTCAACTTTTAATTTTATTTTTTCCTTTTTTTTATATATACTGTGATATATATGTATTCTTTTTAGCTTCTATAGGAAATTTGATATATATATATATCGTTTATTTGATATAAATGAGAGTGTTTTTTTTACTTCATGTATTATGATATGTATACTGTTGTGTAAATTAAATTTATGAATATTTATACTGTATATTGGTTTATACTGTGATTTATGTCAGACGTTGAGTCAATCTCTAATTTATAAACTGTAGAATATTTCATATATTAGTTATAATATTTTCAAATACCTAACAAAATGTTTTAGGTATATTTAAAATAACCATGAATCCGTCAAAATATTCTAAGGTATATTTAAAATAACCATTAATTCGTCAAAAAAATCAACATAAATAAAAAAATAAAATTTCATTAAATGTATTTTTTTTCCAAATTGGAAAAATGGAAAAAAAAATTACAATAGATGTACTTTCTCTCCTAATTGATAAATGAGAAAAAATATATTAAATAGATTTTCTCTCTATATAATAAATGTATTTTCTCTCCTCAAAGTAGCTTCGAAAAAGAAAAAATATATAAAAATCGGACACAAATAAATGAAAAATGATACAATTATCTAAAATTAACCTAAAAGTCATTTTTGGAAAAAAAAAAATCCAAATTGTAAGACATTTATAAAATATAGGGTCGGGACCCAATATGCTACGTGAAGAGATGATATGGCCCCTATATCACTCTATCTCACCTTTTCACTTCTTTCAACATGTGTACGATAACCCATTTAACAACTCTCTCACCTTTTCCACCTCCATCCTATGGCCCACTTACGTTTTTATTTCTTTACTCTTTTCTTTTATTGAGTTTATTTCATTATAGGTCAAGTGTAATTGTTTTTTCCACTATACTCATTTTATTAAGAAACCATGGTATTTCAATTTAGTTTCATGCACCCATTTTTACCTTCAATTCACATATATCGTTTTTTCCTCAAGTGTTTTGTGATAGAGTATATTAATAATTTATTATCTATAAATTATGTCATTCAAGTTTTTATTTTTATTTGCTTAGTATATAAATTATTTGTCTGTATAATGCCCATTAAAAAAAAAAACACAATATTTTGGATTAAATCTTTGTACACAATTTCTATTTAAAAAAAAAAAAAATCTTCATATACAACATCAATATTCAAATTCTACTATTCAAAGTTCATTATAAAACCTCAATAGAAAACTCATCCGTGAATATATATATGACAAAAGCCTCGACAAAATCTCTAAAATCAGACAAAGGCAATCTTTTTTCTTTAAATGTCTCACTAAAATATTTAACTAACCATTCACAATCTTTTAGTTCTCCATAGTTTTTAAAAATTAAATTTATAAATACTACTTTCACTCGTTTATTTAAATTTTTTATTTGTCTTAGTTTTGAAAACTCTTTTCAAAATTCAAGTCATGATTGAAAATTATATATATATATGTTTAATATTAAAAGATGGAAAAAGGTTTTAGAAAAAAAAATTTGGTACGTCCATCCCTGGCTTATAATTAAATTTTCTATTTTTAAATGTTGGTATTTTGTTGACTATTTACGATTAATCTTATATTTTGACTGAGTTGTTTTTAAACAACAATAATAAAGAATTATTTAAAAGACAATAATTGAATACAAAAAACTGAATTGATACAATAATTGCATTATAAATTTTTTGTTTTTAAAAAAAACCATAGTGTTTATACAAGCAAATTATTTTAAAGTACAAAAAACTAAATTAGATATCACTGACATATGAACTTTGCACACCGAACATAGACATATGAATTCAGACATAATAGCTCTGCACACTCAAACATAGACATATGAACTCAGACAACATTACTCTTTTCTCCAAACACAGACATCAAAAATCTCTGGACATTAAAATTTCAGACATTCTACATCATCTCAGTAACAAAAAATAACTCCATAGGTTTTCTTTACACCTTCTAGGTAAAAACCCCAAATAGATAAGTCTGGCTACAAGTGGGCCTCTAACTGTGGGACCATTCTAATGGGAGACATAATTGACGTGGGCCCAGTTATTTTAATTATTTTATTTGGAAAATAAAGTCAAATTATGACGATGCTTTTCAAAATTTAATCTTTAACTCAAATATAAAGATACAAACTTTTCTTTAAAGAATATATATATATATATATATAAAGGCTTTAAGGAAGCAAAAGTCAATTTTAACCTCATGGTAATTCTAAACCTTCAATTTTGTCAATTTAAACTAGAAATTCAGACGAGTATTACAATTTTAATCTTTCGTTTTAAAAAATATAACATTAATAGCATTTTAATAAATTCTTGTTCTAAATATCGTTAAAATAACTTTTAACTTATACGTGTAATAGTTATAAGACATATATATGATAAAAAAAATTGATAAAATTTTAGAGAAAAACATCTATAGAGATATATTTGTTTTTTTTCCTTGAAATTTATGAGTTTTATCAAAGTTATTTAATTGTCAATTTTTGTATGAAAAAAATTGTTTTATTAAAATTAACAAGTTTATGAAGCCTTTTACATGGTATACAATTTGACAAATTTAGAATCAAAATTCATATTATTCTCTTTTTTAATCGTCAAATTGCATGGATTCATTAGTCGCAAATGGCTCATTTGGCATCTAAAAAATCAAACTTGTTTATTTACATTTTATATTTTGTATTTTTTTTAGATTAAAATATCATCTTGATTTCTATACTTTTCAATTTTAGTAACATATCATCATCTTTATGCATATGTATGGAATCAAATCATCTATAATTTGTCAAATAATTACATATATAGTAATGAAGACTATTTAAAGTAGATATGAGGTCTTAAAAAGTAAATTTTAGAGTAGAAATTATTAGTACGAAGTTTTTTTCTTTTCTAAATAAAGTTAAAAACAGAATGAACCAAAAGTATAAGAATTATAGTAGTATTAAACTAACCAACATGAATAAGAAGGTTTGTTTTTTTTAAAGTAAAGTTAAAAACAAAATAATTATAAGAATTTATTGTTTCAATTTAAGGATAATTTTAATTTGACAAGATAATGAAGGATTTTGAGAGAAAAAGCTTGATTACCACTTTGACAAGCAATATAAAAATGAATGGGCTATGTGGTGGGAGCTGGTTGATCCTTACCAACTAGAAAAAAGCATGTGGTAGCAAGTCTTTGTGTTCTCTTTTTTCCATTTAAGTGCATTTATATTTCCATTTTTCTAATCATAAATTTATATTGTTTCATTTCCTAAGAAATAATAGTAATGTTGTCTTTAGTTCAAAATTTTGACATTTTACATAAAAATATATACTTCAATTAGTTGAACTATATAAGCTAAACTTACCGTATATTTAAAACATAGCAAAATTACATATAGATATAGATTAGATTTTGTTATGGTATATAATTTTAACCTACAAAGATTCAAAACTAATCAAATTAGTTTTAAATCTTATATATCAAAGGAAAACTATTTTAAATGTCAAATTATTATTAAATATAGCAAAGTATCACGGTCTATCACTATCAGTGATATACACTTTATAGATTTATCAATATCTATCGGTGATAGATAATAGTAGTATATTGACGTTTATCACTGATAGACAGTGACTGTTTGCTATATTTATAAATATTTTGGTTCATTTTTCTATATTTAAAAACAATCCTATATCAAAACTAATAAAATTAGTGGTCGAAATTGTTTCAAGTTTGGCATCTTCTTTTTTAAAATGTAGTAGGTTCAATATCATATTGGTCCCTCTATTTTAAAGTTTGTTCAACTTTAGTCCGTTAAAGTACATTTATATTCGAAAATATAGATATCAAAATGAATATTTGAAAGTACATAGACCAAAATGAAGTAAAGCCAAAAGTATAGGACCAAAGTAGCATTAGATTAAAAATTATTTATATGCAGTTTTTTTCAATAAAAAATTAAGTAAAAAATAAAAATAATGATCACAATCTCTTGTTGCAATTTTAGGATAATTTTAATTTGGCAAGATAATGAAGGAGTTTGGGAGAAAAATGCTAGATTACCACTTTGACAAGCTAACATTAAATGAATATAAAAGGATTAGATTTAAGATTGGAAGAAAATACCAGGATTAAAATTAGACAATTGAAAGTACAAAAATTAATATTAAATAATTTTTTAAGTATAGAGACTAAATTAGTATCTTAATCTAAAATATATCATACCTCTTTTAGGTTACTCAAAAATATACCATTAATCTTTTAATTATGTTTAAGATGACTTTTTAAAAAAATAAAAAATAAAAATTGGCAACTTATATTAAATATATATATTCAACCACCATTCAAATAATGTCTCCATTCTAACATTACCTTTGACATTTCATAAACAAAACTATTTTTGAAGTAAAATTTCATCAGAATGGTGATTAATAGAAATTGAGTGATGGTGTTTGGTCCCAAGTTATGTCTAATATCATTATCATTTTGTGGTATTTTAAAAGTGGTGATGGTCGGGAACGATGTGGTATAATGGTGTTTGGTTTTAATTTCCGTTTCATATTAATGTCATTTTATCCAAGATTTATATTTCAAAGATAGTTTTGAAATGTCAATAAAATGTCAAAGATGATACTGTAACTTTTGAAAGAATAGAGATTTTTTAAAAAAATAATGCTAAAGTTCAAGGATACTTTAATCCAGTTGAATTTATAATTGGTCAAAATTTAAACAAATTGTTTAGATAAATAAATGTTCTATCTAGTCTTCTTAATCTTTAATCCAATTGAATTTGTAATTTGTTAAAATTTAAACAAATTGTTTAGATAAATAAATGTTGTATTTAGTCTTCTTAATCTTTAATCATGATTGCAAGTTGTTGCTACCCTAAAAATGTAAATAGGAGAAAAAAGTGATGATGTTGTCATGTCATCTCAATAAGTAATCAAATATTTGTTGATTGCTAAATCCAACTCTTAAAATATCTTTTTTTTCTAATAAAAAAAATATTTTTAATTTTAAGCACCCATTTGTTTTTAAATATATTATTTTTGAGCAGCTTTAAATGTTTTAGATGCTTTGCTAATCCAATTTCCTACGCGTTCCACATTTAAATATGATGCAAGGAAAAAAAAAAAGCATTTAGACTTTAATTTTATTTATTTATTTTTGTTATTCAAACAAATTTTGATTTTGATTTTTCTTAGATACCAATTAAACTAATTGTTTTAAATGACAAAATTATTGAAAATATTTGTAAATATAACAAAGTATCATTGTTTTATCGATGATGGACGCCAATAGACTCTACCTATGTTAATACGTCAGTGATAGACATAATATATAGATGTTTAGCCGTGTCCATCACTATTAGACAGTGATAATTTACTATATCTATAAGTAAGTTGGCTCATTTCTTTATATTTGAAAATAATTCTTTTTAATATTTAAAATTTGGTAGTTTTTTTTTATATAAAAAAAATATAAAAACAATTGACTAAGCTATAATCTTAAGCTCTAAAATTACACATGTTTCTAGTTTCATCTCAAAAGTTTAGTAAGTTTGTCTTAGTATCTCAAATCTTAATTCAATCTTAAACTTTTTTTGGTTTGAAATATAAGCCAAGTTTAAAAAATAAATAACAAAAGCTTTAAAACTGAAAAGTTGATTGGGAATATCAAAGGGAACAACTTCAATCTTTTCCTAAAATATTTTAGTAAAACATGTTGGACACTTTTTTTTAAAAAATATAATAATAAATTTAAGTCCCGTTTGATAATCATTTACTTTTTTGTTTTTGTTTTTAAAAATTAAGACTATTTTATCCACATTTCTTATAATGATTTGTATATTTCCTAAGTATAATGATTAATTTTTTAGCCAATTTCCAACTTTCAAAAATAATTTTTTGAAAACTACTTTTTTTAGTTTTCAAAATTTGACTTGATTTTTTAAACGAAATTTGAAGGTGAAAGTAGTGTTTATAGGCTTAATTTTCAAAAATAAAAAATAAAAAACAAAATAGTTACCAAACAGATATTAAATATCAATTTAATTTATAAGTTATTTTTTCATTCTCATTTTCCTCCCAATTTCAAAGTCTATTTTCATGGATTACCTACACAATTAATTATTATTTTTCCTTTCAAATATATTACCTTAATTGTAATTTTTACATGTCATCCAAAAGCTATCTTCAAAAGTAGTTTTGAAAGACAAAATAGGTGGTCAAATTCTACAACCCTCACTCTCATTGGAATATTTAATGGCAATTTTGTTTCTACTTCACTATCTAGAAAATATAATTTAAAAAAAACATATATTTTTGTATTTCTATCTAATTAAAATTATTTGTTATTTAAAAATTTTAGCTAAATTTCCAAACCTAAAAAATGATCATTTTTGTTTGTGAAAAATAAGAATAGACCATTTTATTGTTTTTGTTAATTCTTGACTGAAATTTTAATAATTAATAATTAATTTCAAATTTATTGAAATTACAGAGGCAAAATAATTGTTAAACTTTAAACCAAATAACAAATTAGAGTAAATTTTAGGGATCAAACCTCTATTTTTCAAAACAAATCAATTTCCCTTTTTTAATTTTATTTCAATAAATGTGGAGATGAGGACAAACAAATACAACAAATGTGGAAGTGTTAAATTTAGGAAAAGTTTGACGAAAATATCTATAAAATTTTATGTCGCGGATATTTTTAGAAAAAATAATAACAAAATGCAATTAAATTAATAAATAACTATTTCATTTTTTTTGAGAAAAAAAACTATTTCACTATTTTAAATAGATAAATTTATATATTTTTCATATTAATAGTATATGTCAACTTGAGTATAGCGGGTTTAGACCTTATATGATATCTTCACATTCTATAATGCTGAAATAATAATAATAATAATAATAATAATAATAATAATAATAAGGCGGGCTATAAACTTTGGTTTTAGAGTTCAACCACGTGGGTGAGGGATTATAAATCTTTGATCTCTTGGTTGGGAGTACAATTTGTTTAGACATGGTTGAAAATTTGTAGAAGATTGTTGATATGTAGGATGGGATGAGTAAGAACTTGTTAAATACCTTAGTGGTGTGTCGGGGGAAGAAAGTTAAAACATACTGTTAGTGTGAGAAACTCTATGCGTCCATCATTGTTGTGGGCCTCTCATGGACTTATCCGTCGGCTCGTTTCTCTGGATCTGATCTCGCCTTATCAGCTGACCTACGCGAGAGTTCCTTACACCGATGTAGCTTATCACACTCTGATGCCTAAGTTAGTATAAAGAGTGAATAACTCAGCCAAGCACATAAAAGTTTAGAGCTCTCATTGGAAGATTACTTACTCTTCCCCTATGGAATCGTTGAATGAGACTATTTATTCTGTCCTTCTTCTGACACGCACTCGTGCTTTGTGTAACTCCGGCAATGTCAGCGTAGTTGCAACACTCAAAGAGCACGATAATGTTATTTTTCGATTGGTATATATTTACCAATTCAATTGGTCGACCTGAAACTTGGGACTCTGACTTTTTCTTGTTGGGACATGTTTCCCCATGCATTGATTTTCCTTGGCTTGGGTCCCTCATGAGTTTTGGGCTATGCATGGGGCAACCCTCATAACACACTTTTTATCTTCGAGTTTTCATAGAACAACAATTTGGCCTTTAAATTTAGTTTGTAAAGATTTAGTCTAGTACTTTCAAATTTTCGACAATTTAATCTTTATACTCCAAATTTATAACAATTTAGTCCCCACCGTGTTAAATCTCAAAATAATAGTAATAAAAATAAATAAATAAATGTTCATTTTTATTATGAACCGACTTAGTCTAATTAATTTTTCAATCTACATTAGATTTTTTTTTTTTAATCTTAATAATATTCTTGACAATCATAAAGTATATAGAGTAAATAGTTACAAATTTGAAAATACAAAACTTAGAATTTAGAATGTAGAGACTAAGACTCTATTTGGTAACCATTTGATTTTTTGTTTTTATTTTTGAAAATTAAGGCGATTTTATCCACGTTTCTTACAATGATTTACATATTTCTTAACTACAATGGCTGAATTCTTAGCCAAATTCAAAAAACAAAAACAACTTTTTGAAAGCTACTTTCTTTTAATTCTTAAAATTTGACTTGATTTTTTAAACTATAGGTGAAAATAGATAATAAAGGAAGAAATTTGGATGTGCTTATAGTGTCTACCGACTTAATTGTAAAAAACCAAAATGGTTACCAAATTAGTCTAAATTATTAGGCCTCAACACAAAACCCTTGTTTAGGTTTGTTTTCAAATATAAGAAAGAAAAAAAAGAGTAAAATTTCCTCCAATGTAATAGACTGTAATAGATTTTTTTTTTTTTAAGGAAGAAAAAAAAAAAGAAAATACACTAATAATTATTAAAAAAAAAAAAAAGAAAAATTGAAAAGACAATTATGAAATGTGAGAGAGTAGAAAGCAGTGGTGAGGGAAGGCAAAAATTCGGCTTTCAGTACACACATTTCATTGCATATCACAATCCTCAAAACTCCATTCTTACCTTCTCCAATTTCCAAACCAACGCCGTCTTCTTCTTCTTCTTCTTCCATATCCCATTCCCTTTCCCGGAAGTTCTCTTCAATTTCCTCTCCAAGATTCCTCTCATTTCCCCCATCTTCTTCACAAATCCTCACTCTCTCTTCACTTTCCATGTCTTTGAAGAGTATAATTCAGGAAATGAGATCCAGGTCCCGCCGCGTCGTTCAGGATGGATCCACGCCCGAACTCGGCGACGCTTTGGCCCAGAGCTGTTGGGCTTACATGCCTCAGGAGTTGTTGAGAGAGGTTTTGGTTAGAATCGAGAGCTCTGAGAATGCTTGGCCTCCGCGGAAGACCGTAGTGGCTTGCGCTGGAGTTTGCCGGAGTTGGAGACGGATTACTAAGGAGATTGTTAAAACTCCTGAGGTTTCCGCCAGATTGACGTTTCCTATTTCCGTCAAGCAGGTTTAATTCCTTTTTCTCTATTCTATTGCGTTGATTTTCGATTTTATGTTCTAATTTCTAAATGTATTTCTCGTTTTTGTGTTTTAATCATATTATCTAATCAAGCCTCTTCAATCTACTGTGTTTTTGTTGTTCCCGAAATTCAGCGGGCCTATTTTTCGCTTAGGCTGTTGATTCAGATTGTCCATTATTAGCAGTCGTCTTCTATGGTTTTCCTTTTTTAGATTCACATAAACTGTTGTCCTGTTTATCTTTTCCTGTAGGGCATATTTGTGGAGTGTAATCTAGGTTAACTTATTCCAAGAATTAGAAACGACTCTTCTAGTTCAAGATTTGGGATGAAGATGAACAATTTAATTAATAGTTCCTTTCTTTTATTGGTATTTAAACTCTATTAGGTTTAGGTTTAGCTGGAATTGATTGGGACTGGGAAGTGTTCTTTAATGATATAAAGAGAACTAGCGTGCACCCCTTTTTATTATTTTTTTTAAATATATATATTCATTCACTTTTTGGGATAAAGAAATCCGCGTGCATATTTTTATCTGAGGATATCAAATTTGTATATTAATTCGTATATAAGCCATAAGCAGCATAATTCTGTAATAACATTTGCTTATGGAGATAAGGTGAGTTTATGAAAATTCAACTCTAGTATGAGTTGGGTCTGATTTAGTGGTGGCATTTGCAACATCTCATATATTTCCAGTTCCACAAATTTGTCATTTTAACATTTGGAAAATTGCCAACAATAGGTATTCCTACCTTTTTAGGGACCACGTTTAGCTGCAATACTTTAGGTCCACTCTAATTATTGGCTTCTACTTTTTGAGAGTGCTATTCACTATTTTTTCTAGTATTCATTTCTATATACAGGTACAACTGGTTGAGTGTCTCATAAGGTTGTACATTATTGCAGTTCCAATTTCCGGTGAAGAAATTAAATACTTGGGCTACTTGAATTTCCTTTCTGGAATTTATGATGCTATACTTCCGTACATATATATCTATTCACAAATTTACATACTTATTTATTGTTTATTAATTTTTGGGAAGAATAATTTGTCTATAACTACTAAAAGAATTATTTAATTATTATTGAGATATTATTAGGGGCTGTTTTTAAATATAGAAAAATGAACTAAAATATTTACAAAATATAACAAAATTTTAAAACCATCAATGATAGATGCTTCTATAAGTTTCTATCATTAATAGTTCTAAAATTTTACTATTATCTTGTAAATATTTTCAATACTTTTACCATTTGAATTGATTTTAGTTTGTGCGTCACAACATTCCTTCTTATCTTGATGTTTTTTTTGGGCTTGGCAGCCTGGTCCAAGGGATTTGCTTCTTCATTGCTTCATAAAACGGAATCGATCCGCACAAACTTATTGCCTTTACCTTAGTTTGACTAGTGGTAAGCTTCCGTCACTAGAGCAAGTTGTTTGACACTATCCTTCTTTATTCTTTCGGCGGTTAATTCGATTAATTGCTAGATTATTTTAAAAAGTTAATCAGGAGATTTTTCTTTGCTAGTCGCTACTTTTGTATCTTCCAAGGATAATGACCCCCTTTTTAATTTTTATTGATTATATACAATGATCTTTTATGGGGGAAAAAGGGGAATGGGAGCATATATAAAGTCGCTCATTTTTGGCCTTTGGTTTTGGCGACAGCACTTGCTGACGATGGAAAGTTTCTTCTTGCTGCCCGTAAGTGTCGACGGGCCACCTGCACTGATTATATAATATCTCTGCATGCTGATGACATGTCCAAGGCAAGTGGCACCTTTGTTGGAAAATTAAGGTAGGGCTCCAGGAGGTGTTTGATGTTGACTGTACAGTTCTTTTTTTTTTTTTTTTTTTTTTTGCTTTTATATTAACTCAAATATTAATTTATTTTTCTTTTAAAGATCTAATTTTTTAGGAACAAAGTTCACAATCTTTGATGGACAGCCACCTCATGCGGGAGCCAAGATTTCAAAAAGTCGTTCCTCTAGGCTTGTGGGCCTGAAACAAGTGTCGCCTAGAGTTCCTGCCGGCAACTACCCTGTGGCTCACATCTCATATGAGTTGAACGTCTTGGGTTCAAGGTACGTATCGGGAGGTGACACACCCCCTCCAGAACGCGATGAGTTGTATTATTGATAATGACGAAAGCATAAGTAAATAAATAAATCCTTCCAATAAGAGAATGATCGTCATTGTATGTGTAGTACTTTGTGCTGAATGAGCGAGATACGCACTAATCCGCTTTTTTGCCTTGTTGAGAGGCTAATATGGTTTGTATTACTTGCAGGGGTCCAAGGAGAATGCACTGTGTAATGGATGCTATTCCTGCCTCTGCAATCGAGCCAGGAGGGGTGGCTCCAATACAGACTGAATTCTCGCCGAGTCGTATAGACTTTCTTCCATCATTGAGATTTTCCTGGTCAAAGTCGAATCACACGGACAATCAACCATCGGGATCTTCAACTAATCAGAAAGATGGAGTTCTAGTGCTTAGGAACAAGGCGCCTCGGTGGCACGAACAGCTCCAATGTTGGTGTTTGAACTTCCATGGGCGAGTGACAATTGCTTCAGTGAAAAACTTTCAGTTAGTTGCTTCACCTGAAAATGGACTTGCCGGACCTGAACACGAGAAGATCATCCTTCAATTTGGAAAAGTAGGAAAGGATATATTTACGATGGACTACAGATATCCAATCTCAGCGTTTCAAGCTTTTGCCATCTGCCTCAGTAGCTTTGACACAAAGATCGCCTGTGAATGAGACATCTCTACTGATCAGGTTTTACACAAACTTAAAATTTGAGCTTTCTTTTTTTTTTTTTTTTTTTTTTTTTTAAAAAAAAACAATTATATTTTTAACCTTTTGGGACATTTGATGGTCATTATTCTGATTCCTTGAATGAATCAACAGGATCATGTTAGTGCAGTCAGTGAGATTTTCTGTCTTACAACAAGAGCTATTGAGTGGACATGAATGGGTCTAGCAATTAATGGTGTCATGAGAGACCCTTGAATTGAATCGGAAAGAAGACGTGGGGGCTTAATTGGAAGCCAGGCTTTGAATTTCACAGCTCATATCTCCAATTTTTGGTAACTTTTTGTGTCTACAGTACACATTGAATATTTATTTTCTTTGATGTATATATTAACTCTTTTGTGAATGATCCGATGATGCACCAAGAGGCCCCATTCCTATATAATAATTTATATACTTTTAGGTGCTTGATTTATTATTTATTATTTTTTTATCTTTTATCTTTAATTGTGTTTGAGTTCATTTGATTCTGCCTCGATGACGTCCACCCCCTTTGTTAGTGATGATGGTGAGGGCCAAGGAATCGTCAATGGTTGATGCAGATTTAGAGGCACGCCATTCTTATAACACTGAATTTGGTCTTTGGTTTTTGAAATTTGTATTCTTTTTAGAAGCGGATTGTTTTTAGTTTTCAAAATTGATCAAAATTTAAAAATCAATAGATGAAAGTAGTGTTTATAGTTTTTGGTGTTAGGTTTTGATATATATATATATATATATTTATTGACCTTATCCTTGACTAGTGTGATGTTCAAGTTGGCGTTGAAGACCATTTAAATTTTTATTTTTATGTTATTATTCATTCTTTCTGGAAAGGGATGTTTTAATTTTGCATGGACAAGTTTGAAATTTAATTTAGTTTGAAAAACATTAAGATTAAAACGGATTAACTCAACTAGAAATTAGAAAATGATTCTCTCTTTAGTGGCAAAGCAAACGTTAAACTTAATAATAATTGTATCAAATTGTTCTTCAGTGTTCATATTAATTTCAGGATGAAATTTTTATTACTGCAAATAATAATAGACTCAAGATAATAACAATACTTCAGGTGGGAAAGACTACTATAAATAAATTTCTGTTTTCATTTTTGAGAAATTATAATGAAATGATTTTGTTGTCAACTCGAGCATAAAGTATAATTGTAGTTAAGAAAGCAAATCTACTTGATGATTTTTTTAAATAAAATGATTTTGTTGGAATGATTATCAGGCGTATGTATCCAATCAAGCACCGTTTCCAAGCTGTTTTCTATTTTGAATCCATTTTTATCGAGTAAAATATAATATTATTTGTTGGTCAAATTGTAAAAACTAACTTTAAAGTATAGTGGTAGTTGTAACTATATCCTTTAATTTTTAATTTAAAAAAATGAACTCTCAAAATTATATAAATATTAAAATTGGGTCAAATTAGACTTTCAAACTTACATAATTGTATATATTATAACATTTATATGTGTTTAGCCTGATGTTTATCATTTGTGGGTCCAATTTCTACAATTATTGTAAGTTTGTGAGTTCAAGATTATTGTAAGCTTGAGGGCACAATTTTAACACACTTATAAAAGATTAGAGACCAATTTTTATAATTGAAAGTTTGAGGTATAATTACAACTACCACCATATTTCAGGGTGGTTTTTGTAATTTGCCCTCGTTTGTATTATAATTATAGAAAGACTAAGTGAACAATAACCAATAACAGAAACTTGTCCCAACACAACTAATTTACATGCACTATGGGACCTTTTGTTTTTTGGAACGTAGATAACCAGAATCTTAGATGCTCGGAATTATATATATTAGGAGTTATAGATGTTCGATATTTTTAGATTACCACGTTTGTTTGTAGGAATATTTTTACAATATCTAAAAATATTTTGATAATTGTGATTGTTTAGTAGGATTTCTACTTGAAAATGTCTTAAATTTACATAAAGTTTTAAGAATGTCTTTACAACTATTTATTACTTTATAATTAATTTGATATAATTTGAACTTATATAACATATTTGTTTTTATTAATTTGAAATTCTTTTAAACTTAATACAATTTATATTATTTTTATATGTTATTTTTCTCAACAAAATACTAGGTAAATAATTTAAGATTTTTTATAAAATAAATATTAATTTAAAGTTAAATTTGAATATATCACTAAAAAATAATAAGAATTATGATATAACTAAAAATATATGATATACATGGTTGACACTATTTATTATATATATATATATAAAATAAAAAAAAATGAATAACAAAAAAGTAAATTGAGAATGCTCTCAACATGAAATCTGGAAAACCCATGTTTTAGGAGGACATCCAAAACTCTCCAGATGCGCTTCGTTCGTGTATGTTAGGATGCTTGGGAATCTTTAAATGTTGGGACATCTCACAAAACGCAAAACAACCAGATACCCACTTCATGAAAATCGAGGATGCCCGCAAACAAACGACCTCTATATATAATATAACACCTCGGCATATTCATAAATTATACGATGATTCAATGGGGATTTAACTCATAATGATGATGATGATGATGATGATTAAGAAAGGGTCAATTGGGATTGATAGGTGGAAAAACAGCAAACTTGTTAAGATATAGAAAAAGGTAAAATAATCCTAATGAAATTTGAATATGCATGTATATTAAGTACAAATAGGGGTGTGATGTTCACAACTTCTTTAAAAATAAAAAATTTAAGGGTGGTTTTATTGAGCTATAACAATTAAGTGTATGTAGTTTCCGCTTGCTATGGTGACACGATTAAAGTTAAATATACAATTTGTATATAATTTTAGATCTCGTCTTATATCACAAATTGTCGATTAGAACATAACTCAACTGATCAAAGGTAATGACCACACACTTCAATCTCCAGCTTCAATATTCAAATGGTAACACAAACAATCAAGCAATGTATGGGTATGTTAAATCAACGACCAAACTCAGATTTTCACATCCAAATTCACTGGAAATTTGAGAAAGTTAATCTATCAACTAAATGATGAAAGAGAGCAGAAATTTAATTGAATCTGAAAAGCCTTCAGATCCAATGAAGCAATGGAATTCAAAGGATCACTAAAAGGATTTCCAAAGACAAATTTATTGATATTTCAGTAGGCTAGTTTTATAACACAGTGAAGAGAATATGAGAATGGGTAAAAGAAAAGAAAGAAAGAAAGAAAAAAAATATACAAACCAGCGAAGCATCTGATCTTACAAAAATATAGAAAACTGAAAATTAAAAATGAGAAATGATATACTCTTTACCTCTTCCGTAGAATTCAATTGAATTTCCCGAGTTTTGACCTTAGAGATGATGGATGAAGATCACTTAAAGCTATCCGAAGCTCATTTGCGATCATCGAAACTGATTTTTGTGAACTAGATCCGAACAGAATTTTTATCTTTTCGTAAGTCTTTAGATGATTTTGATGAATGCCCGTCGCCTGCTGTGTGTTTTTTCCTCCTAGGAGCACCAACAGCAGCTGGATCCATCAAAGGACCAGACCATGTGTGAATGTTTGCTTTTGGATATGAGAAATTCATTGTGCTAAATGGAACGTCGGGGGGATCGTAGATTGGATCAATGTGATGCGAAGATCCTAGAGGGTAGCCAAGTGCTCCATCTTGATGTGGAGGAGGAAATTTTTCACTCTTGCTCTTCGCATTTGCGTGTGTTATGAGACGCCGCCTCTGTAGAGAGCACCAATTTCATTAACAAACAAAGAAAATCAAATCAATCATATGGATCTCAGATTTTTCAAGACAAATATGGGGTACTAAGTACAGTTAATTGTGTGTGTCCGGTGAGAGATGGGGAGAAACCAACTATAAGTCATACATCGAGATTGGCTTGAAGCTCAGCATTGGCTTCTGGAGCAGGAATTGCACGAACAGCTCGATCACGTGCTCGTGATTTCTTCACCCCTTCTACATTGCTTCTGCCAGCAGCTCTTAGCCTGCATTCACACAGCTCAAAGTCAGAAAAATAAGACAATTAATTGCTCGATTTATCCACAGGTTATCCTAATATTTATTAATTCTTGTTTCCAGAAATAAGAAGTCGAGTCTTAATCCATCATCGACCTTCTTGCTTCTTCATCCCGGAGTTTTGCATCCATTTCCTTGCTTGGAGGATACTTGGGGAGGCTGGAAGGCTCACAAGCATATGGCTTGGTAGTGAAAAACTGCGGAGTAGGAGAAAGTCAACAAAATGTCACTACAAGTACACCAAAAATAGAAGGATCTGTAATACTACATTTGGTAACCATTTGATTTTTTGTTTCTACTTTTTGAAAATTAAGTCTATAAACACTCATTCCACCTCTAAATTTCTTGTCTTATTATCTAATTCTTACCAATATTTTAAAAAACCAAGGCAAATCTTGAAATTTTTTTTAAAAATAGTTATTATTATTATTATTATTAATTTTTGGAATTTGGCTAAGAGTTCAACTCTCTACTTAAAAAAGATGCAAATCATGGTAAGAAATTGAGAGAAAATAACTTAATTTTCAAAAATAAAAAATAAAAACAAAATGGTTACTAAACAAGACCTAAAGTAAAAAGTGCTTTTCTTTCTCTTGCTCGAGGGACGGGCACGGGAATATGCGTCAATGAAGAATAACAGGGTAAAAAACTCTACTCTGCAATCATGAGGCGTAGATCTAATGGTGAAAACTATTAGCCATGGAGCAAGATGCCATCTCTCAATCTACAGCAAGATCAAGCTTGCATGGCCAAAAGATTCCTATGTGGAAGAGAATCTATTTTGCACATACCTCTGTTTTGATCCAAAGGTTCACAGCGCAGATTGTTCTTTTGACCAATCTAAACTTGGCTCAAAATTTCTTTGTGGTCAAATTTGGTCCACATACTTTTATGTTTGTGTCTAATAGGTCTAAAATGATAAATGTCAAATATGTCCTTGAATTTTTAATTTTATATCTAATAGATCAATGACACATTCAACTCTTTTAAAACTAACAAATACTATTACACGAAGAAAATTGAAATATGTGTCTAATATATCAATAAACTTTCAATTTTGTTTGCAATAACAAGCTCACAATTTTTTTTAAATGTGAAAGAGGTCAATGACTTATTAGACACGAAACTGAAAGTTCAAGGACTTGTTAGATTAAAAGAATTGAAAATTTAGGAACTTACTAGACACTTTTTAAAGTTTATAGACCTATTAGACAGAAAATTTAAAGTTCAAAACTTACTAAAATCTTTCTAAAATCCAATAACCTATTTGACACGTATATGAACTTCAGGCTAAACTTGTAATTTAACCTTTCTTTATTTCAACCAAGAATGTCTTACAAGCACAGCAAACAACTACTCAGATCAAGATTCAATTATTCCTTCTTTTCTTTCCATTTCAAAGAAGCTTCATAAGATCTGCTTGACCTATTTTCCGAACAATTCTAAGTACCTACTACCTTCCCCTCATCAAAGAAAGAGATCCGGCTTTTGCAATGAATGTTGGCTATGGCTTGCTTCTAGATAAATTTTTGGAAAATTAAACTAGTTTTTAGCTTACCTATGAAAGTTAAAACTTAAAAGAAAGTGATTGCTATATAATACCTAACATGCCGAGATTTAGAAGAGTAACAAAGTAGGGACAAGAAAAAAAAACGAGGCAGTAGACGGTACTGTACATAAAACTGAAGTTAAAAAATGATGCAGTTTGTGTATGCTACAGCTAATGTATGAACTCACTTCACTATGTAAAGCAGCAGTGGCGGTCAAGCGTTCAGCTGGGTCGATTGCAAGAAGTGTCTCGATTAGTGGCAGAGAAGATGGTGGGAAGTCTTTAAATGTCTCTGTTATGCATCTCTTGTATGAATGTTGAGGCTTGAATATGGTTGCATGTGGCAACCTTGACTTTTTCCAGTATTCCTCTGTAGGAGAGCCACATAACTTGAATATCTTATGTAGCTGCTCGACCTGAGAAAGGGTCAAACGATAATAGCTAGCAACTACTAAACTGAATATGCTCAATCGTGACAGAAGTGATGAGATCTAAGAGATATGGACTTATACAAGATCAAAGCCCCCATTTGATGAACTGAAGGCAGAAAGAAATATGGACTAGTTAAGAGCTTTACCTCCGTGCGACCGGGCATGATAGGCTTTCCAGCTAACAGCTCTGCTAAAATGCAGCCAGCACTCCAAAGGTCTACACCAACACCATAATCAGTAGCTCCAAGAAGAAGTTCAGGAGGTCGATACCATAGAGTAACCACCCTACTTGTCATTGGCTGCTTGTGGTTGGGATCAAAGACGGAAGCCAATCCAAAATCAGCTATCTTAAGGATCCCATCGTTACCAATCAGAAGATTCGATCCCTTTATATCACGATGCAGCACATAACGGTTGTGACAATGTTCAAGCCCTGATAACAATTGGTTCATGTAACATTTAACCTGCTAGATCCATTTGAAGAATTAGAACTAAATACTAATGCATCCAAAAGAACATGCCAGATCTCATAAAGAAATCAAACAACATAGTATCTTCACACCTGCGGTTCTGTAAACTTGATTGTGGGGCTCGCAGCAAGTCCAGCCAAATCGTGCTCCATGTATTCAAATACAAGATATAAACTACACGACATCCGGGATGTCACCAAACCTTCGAGTTTTACAACATTGGGATGATCCAGACGTCGCAGGATGAGAATTTCTCGAGCCATAAATCTTACACTCTCAGGCTCCAAATTGTCGAAACGAACCTTCTTTAGAGCCACAATCTTCCCTGTCAATGTGTCCCTTGCTTTGTACACATTACTATACGTCCCTTGCCCAATCTGTTCAACAACATTATATATAACTTTGGTAAATTCCAGTCTTGTTCATAGAAGGAAAGAGGGAAAAAAATGATCCATAATTCAAACATGGTGATTTGAAAGAGAGAAATTGTCATATTTAGGAAGAATAAACATCGATGAAAATAGCCAACGGAGAATAACCTACTTCTTCCCCAACAATTCTGGCCTTTAATTTCCATAATTTCAACTAGAATTCAAACTCTAAACAGTCAAAATTCAGTTCATAGAAGAGAAAGAGAGGAGAAAAGATACTTTATCAAGCTTCTCGAAAGAGTCAGCACGGCGAGGAATCCATCCATTGATAGCCTCACCGGCGACAGCGGAGAGCCAAGAAGGCCATCCGGCGGCGACTTGCTCGCCATGCACATGTTTCGGCGGATTACTCGATCTCGGATTTGGCCTTCGCCGCCGCTCACTTCTCTGCCTTGAACCTCTATCATCTTCAACCTCCTTCCTAGTTCCCCCATTGCGAGCATTATTATTATTAGGCTGAACCTGAGTAACCTCCGGTTTCACAGAAACCCTAATTTCCTCCTCCGCCTTCTGTCTCCTCCCCCCCTCCTCCTCCTCCTCCTCCTCTTTCTGGACGGGATTCTCAGATACCTCTCGCCCAAAAACACACCCCATTAAAATGAAGCCACAGTAGAAGAAAACTCATCGAATCATTCCCCCATCACATTCCGGCAATTTCACTCCGGCAGCGACCCAAATCAAAACAGGATGATCAGAGCAAAACCCAAAAGAAAACCCTAATGATTTTTGCTTTCGGAAGAGGAAAAAATGGGAATGGAAACCAAGTATGAAAGTGAAATAATATAAGCAGAAAGATTTTTGGAGACAAAAGTAAGAGAAAGCAATGATTTGGCGTTGGCCACAATTGCTGTGCTGCCACTCTCTACTCAATTTTTAAAACAATCACAGCTTCAATTACACACCAAAAAGTACCAACCCATCCATTTTCATTTCATTTTTTCTTCTTTTTTTCATATCAAACAGTAAATTTTCATTTTAAAAAAATAAAAAATCCCCAAAACTTTTGGGCCTCCCCCAGTTCAAGTTCAGTCACTGAACTGACTGAGAGAGAAGAAGAAGGAAGATGTTTTTTTTTTCTTTTTTTTTTTAAAAAAAAAATAATAATTTAATGATTTTTTTTCTTTCTTTACTTTTGGGAATTTGGACTTGAGCAGAGAAAGAGGGATTTTGTATAGAAAAAGAAAGAATGTTAGGAGAAGAGAGAGAAATATAATTCTGTGAATCTTTTTTTTTTTTTTTTTTTTAAAATTCTCTTTCTTCTTCAGTTTTGGACTTTTTTTTTTTCTTTTCCTCATACCCAAAGACCAAAAGGCCAAAGCCCCACACTAACTTTAGTGCAACTTCTCTCAGTCAATTATTTATATTTTCATTTTCTCCTTGTTCACCGTATGAGGAGGCGATACGTGTGTTCAGGGAATTTGTGATACGTGGCGGGTTGTGAATGGAGAAGTGTATGGGGATTGGGTGTGAGCGTCCGTGGGGAGTGAGGGAACATAGTGATTTCATTCATGGGGATCTATCCTCATGGGAGTGCTGACCTGGCAAAGTACTGTTCACTTTTTCTCGTCTGTGCTCCTCGGACCACGAATCTCTCCAATCACATAAATTTCCCTCCTTTTTTCTTATTTTGTTCAAAGGAGAAAATTTAGATGCAGTCCATATGCACTCATCTCTTTATGTAGTCCGACCAACACCCAATGAAATAGTATCGTAACATAATTTTTTAAATGTTTTTTTTTAATAAAAAAGTGTAAATAAAAGAAATGAAAAGTATAAAGATAGGTGCAACTTAGACTACTTCTAATTATTCACTTTGTTTAAATATATTTTGATGTTTATAATTTCTTTCTCATTTTTGTCGATTTTTCTCACACTTTGATTTTGATTCTTTTGTTAGTATAAAAAACTACGGGATGATAGATCTAATTTCCAATTTGAAGGAATGAATCGTTATTAATTACATTTTAAGAAATTTAGTGAATGAAGTGTCATACTAAAATTAAAAAATGAAAGTTAAGAACTAAAATGGCCATTTTTTTTTTAAAAAAAACATGAACTAAAATAAACGTTTTGAAGGTGTTAAAAAATAAATGAAAAACAAAAAATTTAAAGTACAGACACCAAAGTGAACGTTTTAAAGATATATCGATGAAAATAAAAAAAAATAAAAAAAAAAGCCAAAAATACCATGATCAAAATAATATTTAAATATCCCGTATGAATATATATATATATATATATATATATATATATATATATATAATATATATATATATTATATAGTTTTTCCCCCTAATTTGCCCTTAAAATTCTAGAATTGAAATATTACATAAATAGAAAGCTGGAATATAAAGTTTTGGCCTTCCCATGAAAATTTCAAGCTACAACTTTAATCAAACTATTCATTTACATTTTTTTAATTATGAAGCTCGATGATTAATGTTTTGATAATTTTGTCCTATGAGTCGAGATCGTCAATAACCTATTTGATATGTAAAATTGTTCCTTATATTCTTAAATAATATTTGTGATTTTTTTTATAAAAAATTATCAATGAGAATATTATTTGTGATGGTCTATAATCATTTTTCATTTACTACAAGGGACAAAGGGACATGATGTCCTTAATGCATAAAATGTATATCTAAAATATGTTATAGTGATTACTATTTTTAATTTCGACCTAATATTTCATTTAATGAAATTTAATTACGATTTATTATGTGTTTATTGTTTTTGTATATTTTTTTTCAAAAAATTCTCTCAATTTTTTTTCCCAATATTTTATAACTTTAGGGTGCCCTAGTTCATTTAAACTTATAACAAATATTTTTTTACAAAAATACTAGAAAATGGAGAAAATAATTATTGAAATAATAATTTTTTTTTTCTTTTATGAAGTTCAACCAGCGGAGTGGAGATTCAAACTTCAAATCTCTTGATCGAGAGTGCATGTCTTGAATAGTTGAATTATACTTTGAACCGAAATTTAAATGAAGGAAAGAACTACAACAAGAAAAGCATAAAGAGGAGGGAGAGGGAAAAAGGTAACCTAAAAATGTCATCAAAACCACAAAAGAGGGAATAATTAGAACAACATTCCATATACTCCTAGGTAAGAATCAATGCAAATTATTCCCAATTTTAATGGGATTCAAACCAAGAACTATTCTTTATTTCTTGATTAATGTGCCTATTCATTGTAGTCTTTCAACTACAAATCAATTTGATATCTAATAAGATTGAATTAAATTCCTCAAACAAGAATTATATTAGACCCTATAAGGCTATAAAGATCAAATTATTAAGTTTTATGTTGACTTACATTTTGAAAGAATATATCTAATCTAAGTCACAAACAATGGACAAAAGAAGGGAGAATAAGGCAGTAAAAAGGTTGGTGAGCCTACATTGACATCCAACAGAGCATCTTCAAAACAAAGTTACTCGAAAACAGACCACGGTTACGACGTAATTAACTTTCAACTTCAATAGTTAGCTAATCCTTGAACAAAAATGAAGTAAAAGGCAGTTCTTTTTCCAAGGACAAGTTTGAGTAAGGTTTAATTTAACTAAATCTTGTGTCGGAAAATCTGGACATCCATCGTCGTTTTCAACAGTTGAAGATAGGAAAAACTTCAAGGCAAGAGAAGTAGAGGGTGGGGGTTAGGTATAATGTCATTCCCTTCTGGTTTTTGCTTGTTCCATATGAGGCTATACTATGCTAATAACCAAACAAAGCATATGAAATAAATTGTCAGCTTGGAGATGCTAAACAGGTCAACTAATTGGGTATTCATTGGAAATCCTTGGATCTTTTATATTCCAAGTACAGCTTAACATTTTAGCTACAATAACAAGTAATGGTTTCTCCATCTCACATTTGGAAGTCAGAAATGAATTGAGAGGTCACTGTTGGTGAAAGAGGGAGATTTCGTGCTTAAGTCCAATAGTGACAAGTTTTGATTCTAAGGTATGTTCACACAAGTTCTGTTGAATTTTCAATCACTCTTTATATAGTTATCAGCCATGTAGGAAGAATGGGTATAATCGATCGATTTGGCGCTGACTGTTTTCTCCTCTCTAGGGGGTGGGGGTGAATAAAAATCAAGCAGAAATTGACTCTCCTCAAAACCAAACCGACTTCCTAATCAGAATAGACTGAATCAACTAAACCAACTGAACTGAAACTAACTGTATAATGATTGATTTTCACACATATGAAAACAACTCCAACCAATCAAGAAGGTTCAACGGACTGAGCCAACTTTGGTTTATTCTGATAGGATCGGCTCTTGTTTCCATCTTTGGAAGATATTTTCTCCTAGAAAGATCAATAGTACAGCACTAGAATGATTTATGATTATGAATAGGTGCAGAGAGAATTTTAGGAAGTCTAAATGTAAGAAACCCAAAAGATAATGTATTAGAAGTTTCGATTTGACTGTAGTTTTAACCCTTTTATCGTCGTTCTTTAGCGTGTTTGCCTGCCTCTCACACATGGGCCAACAGTTTTAAATGGATTGTTGTCTCTTAAAAACATAAGTCTGCGTTCTGTTTACATTTTCCATCGCCATGCAGATACTTATGGCTACGGTTAAGACAGCAATGATGGGAGCTACTAAGCAGTTGCAAAATGTTTAATTATTTTCTCCCCACACTTTTGAGGCTAATTCTAGATTAGATTTCAGACTCTTGAAGAATAATCAATTTTTTTTTTCCTTAAGAAACTGAGCCTTCATTGAGGAACATGAAAGATTAAAAAATAATCAACTCTGGAATGAAAACATTATAGAACACTTGAAGCAACAATTAATGAAGAAGATACTAAAAAAAATGACTACCTATCATGACACAGCATGCTCGGCAGAAGAATCATTATGGAGCAAAAAAAATATGACACATTTCAATACATAATGATATTGTTTTGAAGAGTAATGGTGACAATATACAACCCTTCAGATATGCATGTTATGTGGGAAAAAAACTTGATAGGAACTCAGGCAACAGTGTGGATTTGTATAAAGAAACAACACACCTTCTTCACGTGTACCGTCCATCTCAAACTTGCACGTTCAACGAGGGCTTCTCTGCAGAAAATATCAAAAAATCGTCTGTTCACCTAATTCTTGACCAGCCATCCCTTCCCTGAGGACCCTTTCAAAGAAGTCTTCCAATGTGTCCTTACCATAACTTGGTGTTTTTTCTGCACTGTACTCTCCAGTTTCAGGATCTAAAAGCAACATACTCTCAGCTGCATAGTATCTTCCAATTTTCCCATACTCAGCAGCATCTTCCATTGCAGGAAAGAACTTGACAAGGAAATCAAGAACTCCAATGGCAAAATCCATAATCCCAATCGGTACTTTCAAGAAGTATGGTTCTTTCCCCAACAGCCTAAACAAGATCTCGCCTTGTTCTAATGGAGTCAACGCCTTCCCAGGGCCACCAATGGGCAAAACCTGATTGATTTTATCTTCACTCAACACACAATCAGCAATAAAAGAAGCTAAATCCTGCTCACTGATTGGCTTGCAGGCACACAACTTCCCATCCCCAAACATCACATATGGCTTACCATCTTTCACCAACTCAACTTGACCTCCTAAGCTCTTAAAGAAAGCAGTTGGTCTCACAATGCTGTATGTAAATCCACTTTCTTCTTTAGCTGCTTCCATTAGCTCAGCCTCAAATTTAAGCTTAGCACGCTGGAATTCAAGAAGGGGCTTCTGCACACAAATTGCAGAAAGCAACACAAAATGAGAAGCCCCACGATTTCTTCCAGCCACCAAACTGTTCTTTGTGGCCTCATAATCAATCTTCCAAGAATCCTTTATGCCACCAGTTCGGCTAGCAAGGCAAGAAACCACAACATCGATAGGAACATCCAAATCCCCTAAAGATTTCTCCAAAACATCCAAATGAGCCACATCTGAAAAACAAATATTGGCTCCTTTCAACTGATTAGATGTTTGTTCCTTACTGTTTCTACCTCTAATTCCACTCTTTTCCCTAGCAATGGCAATGACATTGAACCCTCTACTAACCAGCTCCTTAACCACAAAATTCCCAATATACCCAGTAGAACCCACCACCAAAATGTTAATATCTTTAGGGTTTTTGGCTCTAAACGAAGATTGAGTAGATTCAACAACTGGGGTCGAAGAAGCTACAATGGTGTTTCGTCTTTCCCTACTGAACTTGGGGGTGTCTGATAAACGTAAAGAAGAAGATTGAAAAGACAGAGAGAATGAACTCACCGGAATCTGATAGACGAAATGAGAAGAAAAGCGGGTTGAGTTGGTTGTATTGGCCGGTGAAAGAAGGTTGAATCCGGCGCCGGCGGAGGAGCAAAGGGACATTGTTTCTGAAGGTAGAACCGCCGGTGGAAATGGGTTCGTGGGCTGAAGCTTACGATCAACTCGGCGAAAATGGTGAGAAGTGAAAGAGGAAAGAAAGTAAGATGAAAATGTGAGGCTGGAAATTTAGGGAGTCCCATTTCCTTGATGTGTCTGTGAATTGTTTCGTTGTGTAAGATCTTGACGATAAGTAAGTAGATTTCTCTATTTGTTTTTCGCGGTTTCTTTTTCTTTTCTTTTTTTTTTTTCCTTCCTTTTCTCATGGAAAAATTTTGTAAAATTACTTCAAAGTAAAAAACTTTTACATGAATGACCTCTTTCTAAAAACTTTATATGGTCGATCTTTTTACCATATGAAATACTAGTTAAATCCTCACTTTTAAAACCAAATAAGTTTACGCTTGTTTCATCCTTTTACTTAGTGATCATTCGCATTCTCCTAACATTTCTCGATTATTTCTCTCAACTTCTCCCGTCGTCTTCAACATCGTTCATTGCTCGTCGGTCATATCTATACATTTTCGCCTTCATTTCAATTTCGTTTCCACCATTCCAATAATCTAAAAGGTATGTTACTCTTGTCAATCGTTTTCTGAAATCATTCAGAACATGGGTGTGATTAGGGTTCATTTAATACATGGATATAGATCGCATAGCTTTATATAATCAATCGTTTAGCTTTATATAATCGATTGTATAGCTTTAATAAAAGATCATATAGCTTTTAATACTAGATTGCATAGATTTATATAATCGATCGTATAGCTTTTAATAAACAATCTTTCAACTTTCGCTAAACGAACATATAACTTTTGCTAAACAGTTGTACAACTTTTAATGCTAGATTGTATAGCTTTTAATAAACGGTTATATAGCTTTTCATACTCGATCGTTTAGCCTTTCATACTCGATCTTATAGCTTTTAATACCCGATCATATAGCTTTTAATACCCGATCATATATGTATGCTAGATTGTAGATGGCGCACTCAGTCCCAGTTGAGAAATATTTCTCTATTACCATAACTTGCTTGGCTCACATTGGCAAGATGAATGCAGTGATCAAGAAGAAACTAACCAAAACACAGATGGGCATATTCAGGAAAACATGCTTTGGTCCATTACTGGACATCGACCTTGTATTCAATGGCTAGTTTGTGCATCATTTTCTCTTAAGGAAGGTCACCAATGAGAATTCATATGTCGTAAGCTTCAATGTCTTGGGGAAGAAGGTAACATTCACACAAATTGATTTTAATTTGGTTACTGGGTTGTGGCCAACCAAGGAAAGATTGGAAAGGGATACCAGCAGTGAAGGCTGCGACATCTCATACTCGGACCGAAGTTAGATAACAAACCAATTCTCTATAATGGTGTTGAGTCTGCATTTGAAAAGTTTAGATTTGCGAACGACGAAGATGTCGTGAAGGTTGCATTGGCATTATACATAAAAATGGTGACGATAGGGAAAGATAAGAAAACCCAATTTAATTTGAAGACACTCAGGATCGTCGATAACACTAAAGTCTTCAGACATTATGACTGGTTTTCCATCATATATAAATGAACATTGGAAAGTGAAGTATAAATAAGCTCAAACATACAAATCAAGTCTTTAACAACTTTTTACATTTTCTTTATAGTTTGTTATGTAGCTACTTGTATCAGCTAAAAGTATAAATATGCATCATTTACATTTAGTAGTACAATCTTTTCATAAGCTTACAAGAAAAGCTACAAGATCTGTAAAGAAAGTGAATTAGCTCTTGAAAATAAAAGTTCTTCTCTTTCTCGTGGATGTAGGCATTCTATTGTCGAACCACATACATCTCCGTGTAGCTCTTCTTCTCTTCTTTCTCTTTATCACATTGCATGTCCATCTTCCTCTTCATTCACACAGTAAACTCACGCAAATAATAAAAAAGAAAAGAGGGTTAGAGAGAGTTTCTGCAAACAGAGGAGTGAAACTATAGAGAAAAAGAAAATAAAATTGTTTGTTAATTTCTTTTCCTATTAAAAAAAGTGGTGTCTCTTCCATCAGGCAGTGTAAGTGGATTTTACCATGTCAGCTAGAAGGTTGTGGAGTAACCAGAGCCAAGTAATCTACCTACCAATTTTTGGGGGCAACTTATCTAGGCGTTTGGATCATGGATCGGATCAGCTGAAGACCAGTTTTCATCATTTGGGCTTTTCTTCAAGAATTTAAGTGAGCAGGCCCAACAGAAAGTATGAAAAACATTTTGCGCGAAAAAAGAAGATACATGAATTAAGGAGACAATCAAATCCCAAACATGTCACAGTTTACTGCGTAAAAGGATTTGCACATGTATTTCAGGCATGTACTGTTCCAATTTATTTCAATATCAACTGATTTATGATGTTGTATACTAACAATGTTGTCTATTTAATTGTGAGCTATGGACTTACAAATTATTATCCTCGCCTAGTAAGTTCATAGCTACCAAAGTCAGCAAGAATACAATCCCACGTATTTTGAAGTGGACATGTTCGGTAGCGTCATCCTAGAAGATGCTAGAGAGGGATGTCTTCCAACACAAAAAAGTAAGAATGTGTTTATGTATACACCGCATTTTACTTTAAATTGTGAGACCGTTTGGATTAAGATAGACGATTGTGTAGTTAAAGTTAAACGATCGTGTAGCTTAAACTAGACGATCGTGTAGTTGAGACTAGACGATCGTTTATATTTAACTACACGGTCGTCTATCTTAAACTGTGTGATCGTGTAACTGGCCGAGTGATATATTAACTATTGTTTGTCATCTTTTATATACAGACTATTATTACGTCGAGACTTGTACTGATGATAAATGAGATGAAGTACAAAGAGGATCGACTAATTAGGCTCAATGTGATCCAAGTACTTGAAGAAAGAAGAATGATTAATGAAGATGTTCGTGAAGGTGGTGATGATGAACTGATTAACACTCCTTTGACCAATTCCCCACAATCGTTGAATTTGGGAAATTTGATCATGATGAGGCAGCTGTGGGACATGGTGATCATGTTGAGTACAATATGACCAATTCCCTCAAATTACTCAATCCCATACGGAGTAGCATGACACACGTGATGCACATATAATGCATGAAAATGGTATGAGTAAGAGAAGGCAGGTCGAACATACAGAGAAGCACACAAAATCCTCATGAAGATGCAAGAAAAATAAGAGGACCCCTGTCTGGTGTTATCAGTGTTTGTTTACATATTTTTTTGTTATGTCCTCTGCTATCGCATCTTGTGTACCTATGAATCTGTCATGACTCCTCCCCAGCAGAAGGTATACAAACAGTCTGACATTAACCAACACTTACTACCTTTTGCAGTGGTAAAATTTTAAAGTCGTTAAAGTTCGATCGTCACCTCCATTCTTGCCTATGACCGACTGGGTAAATCGATTTTGCATAGGCAGCAAATACACATTCAACAATAAACCACTTTACACATACAGTTTGAACATTTATGTTCCATAGTGCAACAACAACAATTTCATGTGAACAAGTAATCTCTAAATAGTTAAATTCCATGCAACTACACATACGTGCATGAAGATCCACCAACCCCCATAAACGTCCATCAGTACATTGATTACATGCATGCCAACTGGGAAAATACGATACCCTCTAGAATTCAATTCTCCAGGCTTTAGAATATCAAATTCATAATAAAAAACTATGTTTGTGCATGCAATTGCATTTGTCTAACGAATGTAGAAACAACCTTGTAGCTGCTCACGTATGTGCTCTAATAGTTTTGTGATGGGGAGTTCTCTAGCAGCATCCTTTAGTACTACATTAAAGTATTCTACTATATTTATGGTCATCTTGTCATACCTACAATGGACTTAATAAATTCTTGCCCACCGTTGTACCTTAATTTCTTCAAGATATCTTGTCACACCAGGATACTGCTGGAGCTTGGTTCAATAATTTCAAAACCAGACATCCTATATGCTTTGCTTGTAAGATAGAGATGTGAGTTCATATCATTTTTTTTAATTGGGTCATCAAGTTATTTCGAATGTGATATATGCATAGCGCATGAAATGCCTTAAGAAATACATATGCGACCGCTTTTCCGATTAAGATGTGATGGTAAAATAGAATGACCAATTCTGGAATTTCTCCGGTCACAACCTTCAAATTAGTCATAAACCTGCTCCAAGATGCATCGTTCTTACCGTCCACGATACTAAATACAATTGGGTAGATGTTATTATTATCATCGATACATGTTGCTATTAACAACATACCTTTGCATTTCTCATGTAAATGGATCCCATCAACCACAATGACAAAAAGAATGTAGTTCAAGAATCCCTTAATGTATGGTCCTAATGCCATGAAGACATATTTAAAGTATTATTCATCTTCTATTTCAACCTAACCTCAAACAAAGTACCTGGATTTGCAAGTTTAAGTGTTTCATCGAATGCTTTAACAAAGGCATATGATCCTTCTGGCGATCCTCGTATATATACCAATGCATATTCTATTCGTGGTAAGACTGTCTGTAGCTTATATTCACTCCATAATCTCTTTAGGCATCTTCATTTATATCCTTTGGATGATATGATCGACCGACTTGATCGTATTTGGACTTGATTAATTGTCCAATAACCAAACTCTTAGCCTGTCGATGATTACCACTCCTTATTTTAAGTGCGCATGTATGCATGCTTGGATACTTCATCACCTCTATTAAACATCGCACGTTTAACAAGCTCTTTTTCGACTTCTTTACACGGTAGTCAAAATTCTTTCTTATTGCAAGTATTGACAATTTAACAGATAAATCATACTTGGAAAAGAAAATCTGATCAACCTTTATATTCTCATTATTCAAACAGTCATGAGGTACTGAGATAAGTTCATCACAAGATAATCCATCAGATGCTCTAGGTACTTCTATGAATGGTTGGGTATGAACATATGGCTATATTGGATATGAGGGCATCACCATGAGTAGGTTCGGAACACGAATGAAACGTGTTGGAACTGGTTGTGGACCTAGAGGTTATCCGTATCCATAGTAAGCATGAGTCTGTGAGGTGCATCTCGTTTAGATGTTGTGACCCATCCAATTTTCATTTCCATCATCATCCAGGTTACATGGTTCAATGTTCTCATCTAGTGAAGACATAATGAAAATGTTATGTCTTGATGTAGTTGGAACGCCAAAGTTCTAACTAGTTGGAGTGGTTGGAATGGTCGGATTGCCTTGATGGTACATGTTCTCAGTGTATGTTCCATGAATATCATGCGGTCTGACTTATATAACAGAGGTATCCAAGATGCATCATTGCCTTAAAAAAAACTAAGGTATTCATCATCGACTATATTGATCGGGGGAGCTTAGACCAATAGATTGTAACAACAACTTTTGATGTGTATGTCAAATCTATCCGGATCGATATTCAGTCGTTGGTGTAGAAGAATCGCTAGTTCACTACACGATATATTTGAAGGAACCATTGAAGGCCCTTGAGCGAAAACGGGATCAGACCCAAATCCTAGATTTTACAAAATTTACAATTCAAAGAAGAAACAAAATATTATGTATTTGAGATAAATTACAACATGCTTATAGAAAAATAAAAGAGAACAGGGAGATGAAAACTAATCCTTGAAGAATAATTTCTTCACGTTTACCCTCTTTGCAAAAAATCACGAACTTGAAACCCCACAATGGACACCACCACTTAATTTCCTATGTATTTTTTGGGATGAGAATCCAGAAGTATGTGGGCTTTGGCTTTTTGGTGAGGGAAAGAATTAAGAGAGAAGAAGAGAGTTGAGAGATTGGGGAAGATTAATTCCTACAGAACCCTTCTGTAAAAACCGTGAAGAAGGAAGAAGAAAAAGTCAATTCAACCTCTCTATTCCCACTAACACGTAGTAGAGAGAAAAAGGGGAAGGAGTTTAACTTCTTCCCTAAAATTAATTTTTCAAAATAAATAAAATTAATTTTAATAAAAACAAACTTATATGCTAATCACTTTATCATATAATATATACTAAATTATATGTTATATCAAATACAACATATAACCTACAGTGTAGTATTGTATCCAATACAATATAACCTATAGTTTAATTCTCTCAACAATGATATTTAATATAAATCTCATTTATATTAAATAGTTTATATTAAATATAATTATATGAATCCAATTCACATAATTAATATTTGAATCATATTCAAATATTTATTTCTTCTCAAATAAATTTTATATTATAATGTGTCAAATATATTATAGTAATTATATCCTAAATAATTAAACTAAAATAGTTATATCACATATAATTAATTCTCTCAATTAATTTGAACAATTTAAATTAATCCAAAATTGATTCTCATAAATCCCCGTTGAGCTACAAAAGAGACCTCATAGACTTGTAGCTTGAAGCTTCAACTGTACTTGAATAATTATTTAATCTCTTTAACTAATTTACTCAACATCCATTAAGTGTCGAACACTTCACTAACTAAAGACCAATAATTGCACTCTCCGCACTACATATACATTTTTTTTGTATCCATTGGATATAACCAATCAACAACGCGATGACCCTTCATAAATTGCTCATAAGTATAGTTAGGCCAAAATTACCGTTTTGCCCCTGTAGTTACATAACTCATTAAGTATCACTGATCCCTCTAATGAACAATAAATCATAGTCCAACTATGACTAAACCCCTCTCAGGCCAGGAGAGGGTGTGGCGTCACATTGTTCAAGCCCCAGAATCAACCCTTAAAAAAACAATTTATCTACTTTTCCCTATCTCGAGGAATGAGTGAATCCCGTCTTGTGTAGTTGTGTTCCCAACTCTCCAATCAGATGAATCCCCAAAATGATGGGCTTGTTGAGTTGGCGATCTAACCACTCTCACCCATACAAATCAAAGGACCGTCTTCATAGACAGAAGTTCACAACTCACTCAGGATTCAGGTCATGTCACCTATGGTCATCCTGGTGAAATGTAAGTCTCTATTATGAACGATTTAAATGATGAGACTAGTCATTTCGTGATCCGATCTTATACAAACTCCTTTGTATAGAATACCCCCGCTCACATGTCTCCATATGAATGATCAGGATCATTTCATTTGTAGCACTTTACAACAATTGTAACATCTACAAAGCGAGTCATACTCATATTGTCATCAGGATAAGGTATCTAGCCTTATCCATATACTACAGACCATTTAGATTATCATTTAAACATGATCTATTTGTATATCTCCACATATATGTTTAAGCTACAGAAGATAACCTTGGATGTTAGTTTATTAGTTTGTGGGTTTAATGCTACTAAATGTCAAATAAAACATCTTATATTTTATTAAATAACTAAAATGTTTGTACAATACAATTACAAACTACAAGACCCTACAAGATTTAGGGCACCAATCCCAATAATATCGTGTCTAATCTTTAGACCTTTCATGCCAACATAGCCACTTTTGGCCTGGTCCCACTCCCCACCGCACCTTACAAAGATGCGAAGTAACGTGATTCATTTGCAATACACCAATTATAATAATTGATCAAACCTTGAAATTACATAAACAAAAATGTCTCTGGTAAATGATCGCTTATAAAAGGGTATACGATCGTATATTATGAGGTACACAATCGTATACTACCACATATACAGTCGTTTATACAATAGTATATGATCTAATATCTAATAATACACAATTGCGATTGCACATATAATGGTACACGACCAAAAAAATAATAGTGAACGAACTTCTAACACTTTCGGTTAACACTTGCAATATTCGTTTCTAGGTATGTAGAATGATCTTCTTCGAAGAATGCTCGCTCTAGTGCTACAAAATAAATTGAATGGAGTTGAAAGTGATATGTGTTTGACTGAAAGTGATAGAATAATAGGGAAAATAATAGTGTTTCAGTGAAGCTGAAGAATTGAAAATGATATTCCATTACTTGTCCCATGGTTAAGATCCAATAGCATTAAATTCTAATGGTACAATATTGGTTGAGAATAAATAGTTGCATTCAATTATGGTGGGTTATGCGGTGGTTGGAAGGGAAGATCAAATGATGGAGAAGAGTAAAGGAGGGAGAGTGGCATTTAAAACCGGAGGCAAAAATGGTATTTTGGGTGTAAAAAAGGTTAATGAGAACAAAATTCTTAGAAAGAGGTCATGCATAGAAAAGTTTTTTTACTTTTGAGTTATTTTGTGAAATTTTCCTTCTTGATGGCTCTATTTTAAAAAGTAAATAAAAAGAAGGCTTATAACGAGTTAGTTGTTTTAAATGGTAAAATTGTTGAAAATATTTTCAAATATAGCAAAATGTCACTCTATTAGTGCTAGACTGTGATATTTTGCTATGTTTATGAAGTTGACTCATTTTCCTTTATTTGGAAACAACCCTTATAACAAATACTATCTTTAAGAAAATTATAACAAATACTTGGCATTGCTTTAAAATATTCAAAAGTGTAATATTACCTCTCAATTTTTATAAATTAAACTAAGAAAATAAAAATAAAGTTGAATAGAGATGAAAAGTTAGAATTGTGTAGTGATCCAAACCTTCGTGCCACAATTCATATCTCAATTTCAATCCCAAAGCTTTAAAGAATTTCTACTTCGAGGGGTATTTTAAAATGTTTATTAAAGTTTAGAAAAAAAATTTATAAACAATATTTTAAAGTATAAGAGTAGTTTGGGAATAAATGAAAAGTGTAATTGTATAAAGAAGAACGAAATTTGACTCCTCCAATCTTTAAGAATCTGTTTGGTAGAAAATTCGAATTCTGATTTTATGTTTCTAAATAAAAATAAAAACATTTAGAAATACAATATTCATGTTATGAACTCATTCATTTTTTTTTAAAGAAATATAACATGTATTATGTAACATATTATAAATTTTATACTAATATTATAAAATAATAATTATATAATTTTTTTAACATAAATAGTATTCATAAATAAATCAATAATAATTTATTGTCAACTAAATATGGGTATTGGGTAACTACAACTAGTTTTATGATTTATAAATATGGAATAGTTGCAAATATAATAATTAGATCCAAAGTATTTACAAATATAGTATAATACAAAAGAATTTGCAAATATAGAAAAATTAAGAAAAATTCAATTATTGCTAATAAGAGTCTATCAACGATAAAATTACTGTTGATTTTTGTTATATTTGCAATTTTCTATAATGTTGCTATACACTTAATTATTAGCCTTAAAAGTACTACATCTTGCAATTACCCTATAAATATAT
Source organism: Benincasa hispida (assembly GCF_009727055.1). Classification (NCBI taxonomy): domain Eukaryota; kingdom Viridiplantae; phylum Streptophyta; class Magnoliopsida; order Cucurbitales; family Cucurbitaceae; genus Benincasa; species Benincasa hispida. Next base: position 17,432,427 of record NC_052349.1, read on the forward strand.
TATACCAAACACGATTTAAACAATAGTTTAGAATCCAATCTTTTAATTTGCTATCAAACATATATATGAAAACATAAAATACAACTCTATTTTGTTGAATTTTTTTTAAATTCTCTATCAAACATGCCCTAGCCTATTACTAATTTTATTAAGGGAAAAAATAAATAAATCCTTGAAAATGCTTAATCGGACATCTCTGAAATTGGCTGTTCACTTTTAGGTGTTCTCTGTTTGTAAATGTCCTCTAGATTGTGAAATTTGGTAGCTCACTCTCTTGTTAGAGCTTACTAATCTTGTAAGAGCTGCAACCTTTTAGGAGTTTTAGTGATTTTTCGGATTGGTTATATGCTAAAACAATTACTTGAAATTTATGTTATTAATGTGTTAATATCTAAAATAATTATTTCTTAAAATAAATGGAGGATTAAAATACACATTTTTAAATTTTAAAAATCAAAATGTTACGGCCAAAAAAAAGTATAATTCAACCGGCATTCGAGATGTGTTAGCGATCCTGAGATCCGTGGTTTTAAGTCCCTTCTCTTATTGTATTAAAAGATAAACCAAAATGTTCAAACTTGGAAGTTTCGATATCAAAATGTTTGTTCATAGACTAAAATTGAACAAAGGAAAAAAAAAGAAAGAAAGAAAGATAGATAAGAAATGTTGCAGGCTTGCAGCTTTTAATAAACAATGTTTTTTTTTCTTCTTTTTTTTGTTGGAGATGAAGCTTATAAAGGTGTGCCCTTTTGATTTACTATTATTTTCCTGAAGCTCATGGATTAGGTATTCAAAGGCAGCTTAAGGCCTGCAATAGCCAATTCATTAAACCAACAAATTTAATAATAACACCCCAACAGAAACCTAATTATTTAAAGATACCCTTTGTATAACTTACCTAGAAATAGTAAGCCTAAAAAATAAGATTGTCAGAAACCCAATACTTTGAGCCAAAAGCTCTTAGTAATTTACAAAATACACCAATTTTGATGAGCATATGTTGGTGAACTACAACTTAGTAAAAATAAATCTGAATGGGCAACAAATATTTACATTTTGATATCTGCGTGAATAATCTACAAGCAATTATTTGAAATACATGACGAAAAAACTAATAGCATATAGATCATTGCAGTTGCAGAATGCTTACGTGGGAGATGCTAAGGGTGTTTTTATGTGCTTTGTTAAGACCAGTGACTGGCAAAGGGATCACCTGCAGAAACCTGAACTCGGAGCACCTCGTGAACGGCACCTCGGCTAAGCACCCCAAGAACATCTTCCCCTTCTTCCGTTACGAGTTCTGCCAGAGAGACTCGACGGGTTTGTTGTTCGTCTCTCATACGGAATCCATAAAACCATCTTCCCAGCTTCCACCATTTTACACATATATACCTCTCTGCTACCTTGCATCTTTGAAGTGCTTCCATGACTTGATTGGCCTGCCAGACAGTTGAAAATAAACCCAAAAATTCAGTCGTTTCTTTTGTACCTGTTTTAGTTTTATCACTTCGAAAAATTTCAAACCACTAAGTTCTTCGGCTTCAACAATCGATATTTAATAGTAAACAAAAGTTTAAATTATAGAAAATATCCCTGAATTTTGCTCCTTGTTTCAAAAATACAATTGTACTTTAAAAAGTTCGAAACCATCCTTAGAGTAGAATTCCTTTAAAAGTTTAGACATAAATTAAGATTTGGATGTGATGATGACCTAAAATAGTGTGCTGGTCCAATTTTCCATTCTAGGTCAGCACCATACCAATCAGGTTCAATCTCAGTAAAAATATTCTAAAGAATTTCTACTAAAAGTATAGTTTTGGAACTTTTATGAAAGTTAAGGAGTAATATTGAAACTTTTGAAGGTGGATGTTTAACAAAAGACAAAAGTTTATGGATATTTTCTCTAATTTAACCTAAATAAAATCATGTGTATCCAGTACCATAAGTAATGGCCAAAAGGCAATCCAAAAGCTCCTAGCATTGACCATCCCACATACATGAAATAAACCCTCCATTGGTTTAAATCCTATTTTGAACTATAAACATTTGCTTTGGTCCTTAAAGCTCAAAACATTTTGTTTTAGTCCTGCCATTGATTTCTTACAAATTGTTCAGCAAAAAACTCAACATAGATATGTCAGTTATTTATCTAACGAGCAAATGTCCATGTAAACAATTATTAGAAGTGTGTATATCTAATAGAGAAGTACCAAATTTCAAAATAGACCTGGATTTCTTGATAAATGGCTACAGAAAATTGATAGCAAAGACTAAAACTGAAAATTTTATGCAAATTTAAGGGACTACAACAAAATATTCGAGAGTTAAGGACCAAAATAAAAAATTCAAAACTTAAGGGATCAATATGGAATGAGTTTAAAAGTTCACGAATAAAATATGAATTATACCGACAAATGATTAAACTAAAATGGCAAAAGCAGCAGAACATACAGGGACTTGAAGCCAATTTCTACAGTAGTGTAAGCCAACCAAGTTCAGCAGCTCATTAAGTTGAGGTTTGAAAAGCACCATTTGAGCATCTATAAAACTAAGCTTCAAATCCCACAAGCCACCAATTGTCCTGAGATAGTCTCCGCCCTCAATCGGGGTAGAAGGAGAGCATTGTTCTATAAACTTCACCGCTGCTTGGGCTCTTCCCAATATCTCAATATGTCTCTGGATGTACAAGCTTTTCCAACCCTGCAAGACGTTTCATTTTGTTTGTTCACAAACAGAAATGTCATAACGAATATAACAACAAAGACTTGGATAAATTGCCAACATAAGTTCAACTCAAGGCAAACATCCATTGTGTGTTGCACTAAAAAAACTAAACATTTCAGATGGGGATGGGGAAAAGCCTAATTAAACTACAGAACAAAACAAGCTTTCAAACTAAAGGTATAAGTAAATTCACGAATGAGACGGGCAAAACTTAAGTTCAAACTCAAGATAAAAACCGGTACACGTTTCCCTAAAAAGTTCAAACATTTCAGATAGGGATGGAGAAAATTCAAAGGGAGCAATTCAACTACATTTGAATTACGAGGCAGAAAGAACAAAAGCTTTCAAATCTCTGAATTGATTTTCAAAAAGCTAAAAAATCCAAGACACCATTATGGGAGGGATCATAAGGGCCAATACAAATCATAATAGGTTTAATAGAAACGAGGTCTTTAAGATTTAATAACTTACGAGTTTTCATGGCAACTAAACATAGTATGATCATGGATTAGAGAAACAGACACTAAAAAAAACCAAAGCAGGAATGAGACAGACAGAACTCACGTTCAACTCTAGATAAATATCCAATGTATGTTTCAGAAAATAGTCAAAACATTACAGATAGGGACAGAGAAAAATCCGAAATGACTCATTCAGCTACACTTGAATTAAGAGGCAGAACGAACAAAAGAACAATTCAAATCACTCAATTGATTCGAGAAACCTAAATATAAAAAAATAAGTAAAATTTTGATCCAATATGGGTTACGAATTCCTAAATTGAGTAGAACCAAAAAGAAAATGAGATAAACATAATGGAAAGAGCACCATGGAGATGGGGGATTGTGCAAGTGTTGACGGAGAAGAACCATTGATATAAGGCCATCTTTCCCTTGCCAGAGATTCCCACAGGTAATCGGAATCGCAGAGTTGCCTGCAAAACCGCGAACAACAGCCCAACGAACAAATGTCCGATGCCTTCGTTCCGAATCACAGCCCCGAATTACACAGAGAAAGATCGATTAATCCACAAACAATATTACAGTAAAGTACAAAGGATCAAAATTACATAAAACTCCATGGAACCTGAAGGGAAGAAGCAATTTTCAGCGCAGTGTCAATGGGAAGGTGATTCAAACCCATTTTGGATTGTTCTCGATTCTCTTCTTTCTCCGGGAAAACTTGTTAATGGAGATTGAAACTGGCAAAGCCCTGGAACGATGAATTTCATAGGAAGAAGAAAATCTAACAAGGAAATCCACCGATTGGATCGAATCCCTAACCGAGCTTGCTTCCGAACGGAGTATGCTGAAGTTGAGAACTGGAGGCGAAGCCTTTGACGATGGCGTCACACGTGGCGAGTTCTTGCACGCATCAAATTTCCTACGTAATTTTTCTTTTAGAAAAGTATTTTTTTTAAAATAAAAGAAAAATAAAATTAATTTTAACCCGTATGAATTTCCACGTAGTTACAAGTTATATAGTTGAACTATATATAGTAGCTACTCAAAAGTCAAAACTTCTAGGGACGTTTGTAACACAAAGCTAATTATTATAATCCAACTATAATTATTATAATCCTAATTCTTAAGTTATTATAGTTGGATTATAATAATTTATGTTTAGAAAATTGTAGCTAATAGTTAATACTGTAGCAAATGAGAATTTTGAAATAGTGTTAATTACAGTTAATTAGAGTGTGTTTGGAGTGAGAACTATCCTAGGACTATAATAAGCATCTCTTACTATAATAAGTACTATTTTGTATTCTCCAATTAGCTACAATAAACACTATTTCAAAATCCTCATTCGCTACGGTATTTACTATTTACTATGGTTTTTACTATTTTGCATTTATCATTTTCTTTATTTATTGCTACGGTGTTTGCTATTTTCTTCTCAAATTAAAATAGTTTACATTTCAAACATATACTATTATAACCCAAACTAAAATAATTTATACTCAAATACAGACTATTATAACTCAATTATAATAACTAATTCATTGCCTCAAATGTCCCTTTAGAGACTACAAAATATTTACTGTAGCAAGATATGGTTATTATAATATTTGGATAATCTATACCCTAAACGTTCTATTGATTTCACGTAATTGTGTGTATATATGAATGGTTTTTTTTTATAACAACAATTATATAGTGAAGATTGAATTAAGTAATAGTAATTTATGCATTTGTCCACTTAGATATGTTTGGATTGACCATCAAATTATTTCTTATACTTTGTTAAATGTTGCAATATTTACTACTTCAAATTTTACCATCTTGAACATTTAATGAATTATGAAACATATTTTTTGGAATAAATTGATGGAACTCTAGAAAAATAGATTTTTTTTAATAAATAATGACAAAAATAGGGTTTGGGGAAAATATTTTCAAAAATAGGTATTTTGGAAAAATATTGACAGATTTAGGGTAGTGAAATCGTGTACCCGGTACACAATTTTCATGTAGCATACTAATGTACCAAGTACACGAGTCCATTTAATTCAGTCAGCTGACTGGTTGACCGGTCAAGCGAACTCGTGTCCCCGGTACACGAGTTCGCTTATAAATTTTTTTTTATTTAAAGTATAAAAATTACTTTAGAATTGGGAAGCCCTTAGATTCTTATGATTTATGTTTGTATTATTTAGAAGAATGAGTTTTAGAAGGTTTGCATAATTTATAAGCTTGAAATTTGTAAATATTTGAATGTACAAATCTTTGAGATGAGTTTTGAATACTTTTGTATTTCTATTATTTCAAATTAATAGTTTAAGTAAAACACAAAAATATATTTGGCTTACAAAACTAAAATTCATGAATGGAAAATTTGTAATAAAAATGTTCTAATTTATGTGTTGGACAAACAAGACTAAAATTAGTATAACTCAATGGACATAAAATTTGTACTCTTGACTATGTTGATATTAAATAATATTTACAATTAGTTCTTTTGAGATTTGCAATTTGAAAATGATACAATGTGAGATTTAAAAACGACCCCCTGGCCCTTATTCCTCATGGGGGTTGTCTTCGTGTCCCTTTAAATTAGGTTCACCCCGTTGTCGTGCTCGTCTACGACAAATACCTCTTCGATCGGTGTCAGCAACATTAAGTCGTATTGTTTTGAATAATACTTCTACGTTCATTAATGTTTGCTAACACATTGAACCCAATTTTGGAAGGTTGTTCTGCATTGAATATTGTTGAACTTCGCCGATAAAATTATTCTGTAAAATAAAAAAAAAAAATATTAAACAATATTCATATTATATATATGGAAAACGTCTAATTTGAAATATCTTACCATGCAGTAATAGTAAGCGCCGTCTGGTGAGATAAATCGCCTCGTGATTGAATTGTACCAGGGAAAGTAGTCGTTTGATACAGCTGGCTCATCTGTTAATTCTCCCTGTGCACAATGATCATGTCGTCCATGCCAGTAGGATAAATACTCCGCATGGATTCAACGCCAGTCTTGGTCATGCTTACCCCTTAAATCGATTTGGCATAGTTTTGGGAGTGTATAGGACAACGAAGGTATCATTTTCGCATCTCGAACTGTCTCAGCACACGATCTGGATGATGCCACTCTACTATATAGAAGCATATAAAAGGGCTAACAGTCAACCAGATGTCTTCACCATCACGACAATAATCAAGTAATGATGACCAACTCTGTGAGTATGGCGTCCAAATAACCTGACAAAATAATAATAATAATAATAAGTATACATATAAAAAATTTTAAATATTCATTTATATACATATTTACTACCTGATTGGGCGTCAGCATGTCGAATGTTTTCCTGTACACGAGTAACATATTTGCTAACTGTTCAGAGACAGCTAATACACCACTCCATCTAAAATTATAAAAAATAAAATTAATTTATATTCTTATATAAAATGGTAACAAAATAAATATATGAATAAAATAATACTTGACACTAAATGGCCGATGATCTGGGGCCTGTAGTTGGGCTTGTCGTGCTACGATTGAAAATCGACTATAAGCCACACTTGTAATAGTATTGGTGGCCCCGCTATGCCTGCTATTTCCAAATAAAATGATAATTCTGGCCAATAATATGAGATTTTGATTTATCATTTACAGAAGTGTTGGAAATAGCAGGGCCACTGATACTATTACAAGTGTGGGTACACGAGTTCGCTTGACCGGTCAATAAAAAAAAATCGCTTGACCGGCCACTGATATTTTTATACTTAAAAAAAAAAAAAAATTATAAGCGAACTTGGTTGTACCGGGTACACGATGTTCGCTTGACCGGTCAACTAGTCAACTGACATGGTCAGCTGACTGGATTAAATGGATTCGTGTACCCGGTACACGAGTATGCCACATGAAAAGCATGTACCGGACACTACCCTAAATCTGTCAAATACTTTTTCAAAACACCTATTTTTTAAAAATATTTTTCCTCCAACCCTATTTTTGTCATTATTTATTAAAAAAAATTATTTTAAAATAAATTCAAAATAATATAAAAAATGGTTATTTTTGACCGAAGAGTGAGGATCAAACTTCAGACTTTAAAATTGATAACCTCCATTCATGTAAGTTAATTTATGATCATGTTGGTAAAATTGTTATTTTTTTTGTTATTATTATTATTTAACAAAGTTTTGAAAATTTTGTTAAATGGTATGGATTAATCCGAGTTTAATTTGATGTCATTAATGAAATTCATTGGAGTTCATGGGTTGTTCTGAAGTTTGCTGACATTCATAGGTTTCTGGAAGACTTCTACTTAATTTTTCTTGAGAAGGCGACCTTAGCTAAAATTAGAGAGAGAATAAAAATTGCAACACATAAATGTAGGCATTTTCTCCTTTATTTCTTAGTTTAAATTATTATATAATTTTGAAAATGAAACTCGTTAAACATAACTTGAAAGCACGACATGTTAATTTTTTTTTTCAAGTTTAGAGATTTATTAAGTTAAAAATTTTTAAAATGTTAAATTCGAAGTTTAGTCTACAAAATTTTAATACTTATATCTATTTAGCATATAAACTCTCAAAAGTGTTTAAACTTTTATGTCTGTATCAAATAAGTTCCTAAACTTTAATATAGGTACAACTCATCGTTTGACATGTCATGTAAGGAAGACCAATATTTTAGATGTTTGAATTGAAGATCGTCCTCATATCGATACATTTATGTTTAATTATTGTTTTTCTAATGAAAAATAAGTTAGAATAATTTTTTTTTAGGATAATCATTTTTAATTAACTTTAAGGCTAATTTGACTTTTTAATTTTTGAATCTTTGTCTACAATAAATTAAAATAAAAAATAAAGAAACTGCAAGCAATTACACACATCTTGAAAAAAAACAATAATAACAATTAAACAAATTGAATAACATGAACATACCTCAACATTCAACGATAATAATTTATCATACTACAAAAATGAACTAACCAAATTCGAATTATTAATAAATAGAGTTCGAAAAATCCACAACAATGGCATGTACAACACAATAATATATAAATCCTACTTCAAATTCAACAACACAAAACACAAATCCTAAAAACAATCATGAACAACAAATTAATTTAAATCTAAAATTTGTTTTTTTTAGGGAACGAATATATTTAGAAATCGGCGAGACCACAAAGCAACACATTTACAAGTAAAATCCTGAAGCAGTAACAAACAGGCGCGGTAATAAAGGCCTGAGAAGAGGAGCGTGAATCTACTTGCGAATTCGCGCGTGGAGAGATATAATAGAGATCCAAACGAGCAACACTAGCACGACGGAGGCAAAAAGGGACGCCGCCAAAGCTCCGCCGACGTGACGGCAGAATTTATCAAAGGCGTAACACACTTTGTCCCATCGCACGTGCGAGTTTCCCTTTAATCCTATGTATGCGACTCCACCTGCAGTCCCTGTGGCCGAGGCTACCACCCCCAATATCAACTGCACACAATTTCCAAAAAATTCATTATTTTTTATTTTTTTTGAAATTTTGTAGGGTTTATTTGGTAAGAACTATTCTCAAATTATAATTACCATCTTTTACTATCGTAAATATTATTTTATATTATCTAATTAGCTATGGTCAATCTTATTTCAAAATTCCCATATATTTTAGTATTTACTATTTGCTACCGTTTTTACTATTTTACATTCATATTTTTTTTTGCTACGTTATTTACTATTTTATTCTCAAACTAAAATAGTTTATACCTCAAATACCTACTATTATAAACTAAACTAAAATAATCTACACCAAAATATAAATTATTATAACCAAACTATGGTAACATAAGACTATAATAACAACCTTCATTGTCCCAAATACTCTATTAGTATCACAGTTTAAATATAAGAACGTAAATTTGAATATTGACTTTTCTTTTCTTTCTTTTTTTTTTTTTAAATAAGATTTCGAATTTGATTCATTCGATAATCATTAAATTTTTAAAAACTAAACCTGTAAATATTCATTGTACCTATTAATTTTTGTTTTTTTGGTTATTGTTATTTAACAATGTATGTCTTGTAACAAAAAGTTTTTGGTGATATTTTTAGATTTCTCCGAATGATATCATGTTAGCTTTATGTATTTTATTTTATTTTTTAAAAAAATTGAATACACGTAGAGTTGAGATTCCAATCATCAACATAAAGAAAGAAAAACGTCGTAAGAAATAAAAAATATATAATACAATATATTGCAAAAGAAAATTTTCTTAGCCTGAAATTATCAGAACTAGAGCTTACACGACATGCTCACATCTTAAGTAATTGAAATATGTGCATATTATTTATGTCAATTTTATATCACATTATTAATATATTTTTAAATTAGCTGGAAGGTAACATGAAAGAGAGCTCATAGGGTGGATTTTTTTTTTTTTTTTTTTTTAAAGAACTATATTGCAAACGTAATTTTCTTGGATTTTTATTATACTAGATGTCTTAAAAATCATAGCAAACAAAATTAAAATCAGACATAAAAATCTAAAAAAATATATTTGTTTTTTCAATTTGAAAGAGGTTTTAAATTGCGTCTAAAATATAGTGAAAAAAAAAAAAACTAGAAATAGTAGAAAAAGTATAGATTAGAAAAATTAAGAGGGTTAAAATTAGTCTAAAATATTGATTTTTAAATGTTTAAATTTAATCACCATTAATTAACGGCAAATAGTGGAGAGAGACATTACCGTATCCCAGACAGCAAAATGAAGCAAGACCTTGGTTAAGCAATTGGGTTTAGTGATGACAAAAAGGGAGGTGAGGATAGTAGCAAGACTGTAAAGTGCCGCTAACGATAATGCAGCTACGAAGTATCTGTAAAATTTAACTCCACATCCTTAATTTCAGATTTATTTTTTAAAAAATACATTTAAACAACTTAATTAAATAGATTAACTAAAAAAAAATCAAATAAACCTTCCTATTAATTGAACTAAAAAATGACCAATTTAAAGAAAAGTAATCAATCTATCAATAAAAAGGTTTAGATTCAAATTTATCCATTCAAATATTGTATTAACTCTAAAAATAATGCCAATTTAGACTTTCATTTGGACAACATATTTCAAACGAATTAAAACTAACAAAATTTAATAGCTATTGATTTGTGGAATGTTAGTCGAATCTAATTCAATTTATTTAAATATATGTCCTTAAATAAGAATTTAGTGATTGAATTTTTATGCTTGTTGAACTAAAAAAAGTAAATAAAAAAATAATAATTGATGTTTAAATTTCATTGAATGGTCTAACTCCACTGAATTGTTTTCTTCCTTTTTAATCGTGAGTTGAATGGTTAAAATGCAATATCTAAAAAATGTTAAAAATGCAATTTTGATCCCAATAGTCTGGGATTTGTTATATTTTTATTCTTGTATTTTCCAAAGGTTTAATTTGATTTCTCATATTTTAAATAAATTTAAAATTAGTCACACTCTTGTTGATATTTAAAAAATTAAAAAAAGAAGAAGAATAAGAAAAACAATAAAAAAATTAAATAAAATTAGCCTCTTTTACTATTTTCTTTCTGAATTGAAAAAACAGTTTTACATTGTTGTATAAAAGTTATCATTATTGTAAGTAGTTTTTATAAAATTTAATTTTGGATGATTTTTTTTTTTTTTTAAGTATGCAAAATATTTTTAAGATGCATTGAAAAGTAAAGAAATATAATTGAATATTTAAATGTAATACGAAACCTAAAGTAGATAAATCAAAATGATAGTTTAATCTATAAAAATCAGTAACAAAAGAATGGAAATGCATTTATGCGAAATTTGAATAGGAAAAAATATTTAAATGCGCAGTTTGACTATAATATATAAAATTAATATATAAGAATCCACAAAGGTAAATAGGAATTAAACGTTGAAGGTTGAACAAACTTGCATGTATGATAATGAGTCTAATGACCAAATAAACAATTAAATGAAAAATCAAGCTTGCTACTTCGAATTTTCTCACCAAAATAATAATAATAATAATAATAATAAAAGTTTAAATACTACTTTAGTCCTTATATTTTTTGTTTTGGTTCATTTTGATTCTATACTTTCAAAATGTTAAGTTTGTTATCTATACCTTCAACTTTAATTCATTTTGATTTTTGTATTTTTAAAATGTTCATTTTAGTCGTTGAATTTTTAAAAAGTGACCATTATGGTCTATTCATTTCCATTTTTACTTCACTTTCAAGAGATCGATAGTTATTTTTTGAGAATACAAAAATAAAAATGAGCCAAGATTGAAAATATAGGGATCAAAATGAACATTTTAAAAGTCCAAATACCAAAATAAACCAAAATAAAAAAAAATACAAAGACCAAAGTAGTATTTAAATCGATAATAAATAATTGACCACAAATGCCAATAATATTTATTAGATTTAATTTATTATTAATTAAAAAAAGGAAAAAAAAAAAAAAAAAGAGGTCTATGATAATAGAGTTGAATTTGGACTATTTTGGTCACCATACAACTTCTCTCGGGGGTTTTTCTTTATATTATTAGGTATATGCAAATTGCAAACAATAATATTATTCAATTTAACTTTCATGCAAACAATCAATTATCCCAATATTATTCTACACTATTACAAACTGTTAATATGGAAACATATTTTATCTTTATTTTAAAAACTATATTCTTAAGAGATAAATATTTATAATAGTTAAATAATTAGAAATATTTTTAAATATAGTAAAATGTTGTTGTCTATTATGATAGATTGTCCATCACTGATTTATAAAGAAATTGACTCATTCTCGTATGTTTGAAAACAACACTTTTTAAAAGATATTTTTTTTCTAATTTATTTTAATGATTAGAAAATAGGAAAAGTAAAATACATGTAAACAATCTATATATATAGCATATAAATTACCTATTTAAAGAATTTATATAGTTTTTTTAGTACAATAAAAATGAGTTGAAACTAAAGACTTTATACCAATTAAGTTATGTTCACATTAACAAATAATTTAAGTACTAAAATTAGTAGGTGCTTCTAGGAATATCAGATTTTTTAATCCCTCCAAACAAAAAGGATAAATATTATATTAAATTTATATACTTTCAATATTTTAAAGTTAAAAACACTTTTATTTTAGTAATTTAATTCCGAAATTTTAATGGGTAACGATTTAATAATATAAATTTAGTTCATTTATTTTACAATTAGACAACTATTAGTTTCCATCCTGGAGAATATAAATATGATTTAATAAAATTTTGTGTAGGTGTAGAATGATAAATTAATTGAGAATCAAATTAACTTTTAAATTATGAAGATTAACTTACTATGCTGTAAAAATTACAACATAATTTTGATGAAATTGTTTAGAGTAGAGACTAATTAAATCCCTATCAATTTAAGTTCATTTGAAAGTTTAGACCAAAATATTTTTTAACAAGAAAAAAATATATTTCAACCAAAAAAGGAAAAGTTTCGAAAGAGAGGAGAAAAAAAAAAAAACTCACATGAAAGCAGGGGAATGGTCGAACTTGGCCTGGACAGGGATGCCCGGCGGGACGCCCCGGAGTTTATTGACGACGGTCTGTTTACTATTGACCATGACCACCACACTCGACACCGCCGCCGCAAAAACCACTAATCTCAGCCCTACACTGGCTAGAAACAAGTTCGCTCCACCACTAGCAGCGGTTGAGGGCGGCGGAGGTGGCGGCGCGGCCTTGGCAGACTCAGGCTCGGCTGAGGCCATTATGGGAAGGAAAAAAGTGGATAAAGAGAATTAAATTAGTTTCAGAAAGAAAGAAGGAAAGAAAAATGGATGTATTTACGAAAGAGAGGGAAACTGGGGTGTATTATATATAGTTAATTACGGATTAAGAAATGGATTAATAATTTTTTAATTTGGTTGGAGTTTCCTGCACGTCAACTAAAATGTGAATATGGATAATTATATTCTTTTGTTCAAATTTGTAAAATTTCGTGTATGAAACGAGGAAATTTCTTATATCCTTTTTTTTTTTTTTTTTTTTTTTTGTAATTAATTATATGTTGTTGGTGAGATTTGTTTGGATTTTTTCTTTTTTCTTTTTAATTTTTTTTTTTTTTTTTTTTTTGGGTGAAAGCCCATACAGAGAGAGAAAAAAAGGAGAGATTTTGTGCCTCGTTGGAGGGATATTTTTGCATTAAAATGTTAGTTCGTGTCCAAGAAAATTGTATTTTCTTTTTATTTAAAAGTTTTAGATTTAGTTTATAGGTTTCAAAATGTAATCGTTTTATCCTTAAATTTGGATTTTTTTTTTTTTCAATTTGATTTATACGTTTCAAGATTTAGGTTTCGTTTAGGATAACGGTAGCTTTTAAAATCGTTGCGGTTAGCATTTCTTTCTTAAAAAACAGTTATGGAAGGAAGTAAAATAGTATTTGATAAATTTTATTTAAAATTAGAAAAACTAGTTACGTTGTTAAATAAATTAATATTAAATTGGTGGAGTTTAATTATATGAATCAAAGTAAACTTATTATTTTAATCATTTTCACATCGATAATTAATTGATGGGGTTGTTTACAAATTACAAATAATAGTAAAATTTAAAAGTCTATCTGTCATAGATTGCAATAAATTGCGATAAATTAGTATATGTGTCTATCTATCTGTCAGGATAGATGCAGATAGTAGTCTATCGTGATCTATTGCGGTCTAATAGACTGTGATATTTTGTTATTATTTGTAAATATTTTGAGTAGTTTTGTAATTTGAAATAATTTTCCTAATTGATAATTTATTATATTACATATTTTTAAAAAAATTTATATGATTTGAATTTAAGATAATTTTGTTAAATTTAAATTATTTGATAAAAGTTTAAGAAAAATAATTGTTATTAAAAATGAATCAATTAAAATTTGAAAATATATTTGAAAAAATATATTAATATGGAAAAATATTATGGAGATTTTTAAAAATAGAAAAATAAAGAAAATTATTTACAAAAAATAGTAAAATTTTAATTTTATTTAATAAAGGTGGATAGAAGTCTATCAGTACTTATCCGTGTTAGAAACTGATAGAAGTTTATCATTCATAGATGCTGATAGTAGTTAGTATCTATCAGTATGTTTTTTTTTTTGCTATTTCTGTAAATAATTTAACATTTTTTCTATCTATGAAAAATTTTCAATTATTATTATAATATTTAAATGATTAAAACTTTAGCATATTCTTAGAGCCGAATTTAATAACGACTACTATCAACTTTCACAAGTTAGTTATTTTTTTTTTTTAGAAAAAAAAAAGTGGTTAAGATTTTCACAAAATAACTTTCTATAACTGCAAATGCAATCCCAAACGGAGCCTTATACTTTTAATACCGATTTTCTTTTACTAATACTCACTTTTATTGTTTAATGTTAATTTCTATAAATTAATTTAAAAGAATTAAAGAACTTGAAAAATTATAATTAACTAAGTTTTCTTATGTTTCAAGACTATTGAATTAATATTTAAATTTCACTTCATAACTAATCAAATTAGGTACTTAGTAAAAAATCAAAATTATAAAATAAATCTTGAAATCTAGTCACTAAATTGAAACAAAACTTAAATTTAAGAGTAAATCATAATATTAATTTTGAAATTTAAAGATTAAATCGAAATTAAACTCAAAATTTAAAGACTAAAAGTAGAACATTTTGATAACTTAATAACCAAATAAAAATTAAGAAACAAAAACTTGGAGGACAATAAAATATTAACCCCTATCAAGGGAAGGATTATACCTTGTTTTTCATGTGTGTATATATATATATATATAGGGATGAAATCGAATTTAATTTTGACAAATTAATGGTTTGACTTCGAGTATGTGTACTAACTAATTACTAACATCTTGACACAAACATGATTTTCAGTCCAATGAATTTAAGACAATTTCAATTGTTTATATATATATGTTAAAGTTCAAAATGAACTAAATTGTTACAAAATTGAAAATTTATTATAAATTAAAGTATGAAATTTAAATTGTTACTACAACAAAAAGTTTAGAGACTAAGTAACAAAAAGTTTAGAGACTAACTTATTAAAATATGAGTCTAAGAATTGCCTCGTGTCATTATTTGGTACCTTTAATATATTTTTTAAATGATGTATTTAATTATTATTTTTTTTATTAATTATAATATATTTTTACTACATATTATACATCTGATAAATCATGTTATATGTAAAATTTTCCCCTGACAATTTATTTGTTTATTTTTTAGTACATTTAAAATACATATTTCTTCAAACTAGCTATAGGGAAAATATCAGTACTATAAACTATAATTAAAAGTGGCTTTTTGAAGGCAATATCTCTAGATCCATCATAAAATTAGATAATTCATATTTTATTTAGATGAAATTTTATGAGATTAGGTAGGACTTGTGTTGAGTTTGGTATCAAATTTAGAAAGAAGTGGTTTAATTAACAAAAAGAGTTTGATCATCAGCTTCTTTAGCTAATAAGATAAGGTTAAGTTTGGTTTGAGAATATCCCATTTGGAAACCCATTTGAAAAATGTTGATTGTTTTGAAGTGCAACTTTTTTTGGATATAGTAAAAGAAAAAGAAAAAAAAAAAAAGTTGAGGATCATATCCTATGCATTTTCTTGGAATCTAATTTATTAAAAAGTCAAATTCCAATGTGAAAATAAAAAGTCAACCCTAATTTGTAGGATGAAGCGGATTGTTCAGAAGAATTAATTGAAGTGTGCACAAATTGACTCATACGCTCATGAACATTAAAAAAATATAAATAAAAAAATAAAATTACATTTATATAAACGAGTGAATGCTTAGTAATGACTTAACGTGTGTTATAGAAAGTCTTAGATGGAAAACTATCACATTAAGTTTGTAAGATAAACGGGACCGATTGTGTTCTCTTGGGGGCATGTGTATTTTAAAGGAAGCCAAAAAGAAAAGCTTACTTCTTATTAGCTCATCTTTATATCAGGCTTTGACAACATATATATCGATGACAACCATGCAACGCTTGTATGAAAGTCAATACCAATCTATTTAAGGAAATGATTTAGTTGTTCATTTGTCCAGAACTTCCATAATGGAGATGTCATCGTTGGAGGATCTCTTCGTTTATCTTGATGAAATTAGAATTTTATTCTATAAAATTAATTTTCCAAAAAAAAAAAATTGAGTTAAATATCTTTTCATTTACATTTTTCGTTGGTTTAAACGTCTTTATCACTATTAATTTATAGCTTGCTATTATTTACTAAAAACAAATAAATAATAAGTTATGAGCTTTAATCATATCTTAGCTAGAGACGACAATACAAATTAATTTTTTTTTTTTAACCAACAATTGCCCAACTCAAATTAAAAAAATCTAAATTAATTAAAATTATATTCATATTATTAAAATGATAGTCAGTGAGATAATCATAAAATGATTGACAATATCTTCAACGATGAAGCACTTCTTTGATGCTTGGTGGTTCGTTATTTTTTTAATTATTTTTCTGAACAAATAGAAAAAAGAAAATTAAAAAAAATGTGATGGAAATGGAAACATTTTTTTAAAATTATATTAAAATCAAAGGATTGTTTCGCAAGTAACATTGCTTTGAAAATTGTGAGCAAACTCTAAAATTTGAAAAGGATATTTGATTTATCCTCTAAATCAACTGATTTTTATTTTACAATACTTTAATTACCTTTTCTTTAGTCAAAATCTGGCCACCTACGGCAACTACCATTGGATTACGTGTTTTTCTCCTTTTTCTTTCATTTTATAATAATAATAAAAAAATCTTTTTTAAAGACATTCATAAAAGTTCACTTCAAAAGAGTAATAGAACCGATATAAGTCACCAAAAATAATATCCAAGATCCAACTCAGAAAATAGAAAGACCGACTACACCCAACATCTTCCAAAATGAAAGAATCACAAAAACTAGTAGAATTTACCAACAATATTAAGGGCTATATAGTGAGCAACCCTATTATACTTACGAGGACAAAACGAGAAGGAGATAGGACCCAACTGACTCGCCAAATTCCAAATCTCGACAATTGCATTCTTTACCTCAGTAAAATCTTTTGAGCAATTGTTTAGCAAG
This sequence comes from Benincasa hispida, assembly GCF_009727055.1. Lineage (NCBI taxonomy): Eukaryota > Viridiplantae > Streptophyta > Magnoliopsida > Cucurbitales > Cucurbitaceae > Benincasa > Benincasa hispida. The sequence goes on from NC_052349.1 coordinate 17,449,766, forward strand.
TTCACCATCTTCTCTTGTTCACCTCCTTCTATCTCCTTAGTGGAGGAAAAAAGTTGGAATTTATCGTATTCAGATTTGTAATATTTTTCTTTTGAATATAAATGGATTCTTACAAAATTTTATTGTCATTCACTAAAATCACAAATCAACAACTTCTCAATTGTTTATTGATCTTTTTTAAAACTTTGTTTAATCCTTAATTAGTTTTTAAGTTTTTAGATTTGTGTTTAAAGTAATATAAAAAATGTCTAAACTTTTAATTGTACCTAAGTAGATTCTTAAAATTGAAAACATGTCTAACTAGTTTTCTAATGTGTTAATTTTGAAAACATCAAAGACTTGTGTGCGCTCGAGCACGTGTTACCAAACCAAGCATGTTTATGCCTTTTGTTTTAATAAAATACAAATTTGGTTAAAAAAAATATGAAACAAATACAAACATTGCTCCATTTTTCTTTATTAAAAGGAGAAATATAAACATAAAAATAAGAAAAGAAATGTTACCTGAAGACGCATCAATAATTCTGCCCAAATATTTAATATCCATACCTTGCAACATCTTTATTAAGAATTTAAAAAAGACACAACAAAATTATTTTTCTTTTATCTCCAAACTAGTTAATTAAGGTTTTGTTCCCTAACTATTTGTTTTTTTTTTTTAGAATTAAGTCTATTTTATTCATATTTCTTAGGATCTGCATCTTTCTTAAGTACAATGGTTGAATTCTTAGTCAAATTTCAAAAATAAAAATAATATTTTGAAAGCTAGTTTTTTTAGTTATCAAATTTTGGCTTGGTTTTTTAAACTATTGGTGAAAAATAGATAACAAATGAAGAATTTTGGAAGTGGAAGTAGTGTACATAGACTTAAAAATAAAAAGATTACCAAACAAAGCCTAAATTATCAATTTTCATTGAAAACTTTCAATTTATTGAAATTAGACTCTCAACTTAGATTGATATTGATATTTATACCATTTAATTTATTAAATTTCCACCCATCATTTAACCAAAATATATCTTCATTTTTTTTTAACAAATAAGAGACTATAACAAAACCCACAACCACTTAGTTACATAATACATCATTTTCAAGAATAGAGGAAATTCACGAGGGAAAATCAAGAGCCCAAAAAATGATACCTTCTCCCAAAGAGGAAGAATCAAGCGACACATTAGTATATTTAAAAAAAAAAAAAAAAAAAATCCTTCCCTCGCCAAAAAATGCACCACTAAACTGATTTTTCTATAGCATTTAACAAAAGAAACATGCCCCAGTTGAAGTGCAGTTTCTTTAATATCATCAACAATATTGTTGTTTTCTGAGAGAACAGTCAACTCTTTGTTAAGGAGCTTGATAATATCCTCAACGTCAGATTCCTCCATGATTGGCAGGAGAGAGGACGAGCCAAAGAAGTTAGATAAACTTCTGGTTGGAAATGGCTTTTAGGGTTAGGTCCGGAGGAAAAGTTAAGAAGAGTGTTAAGTTTTGTCCCCACATGGATAGGTTTAGAATTGCCTAAAGGATATAAATATCAAGGCATTCCAGTTGAGAATCCAAAGTGTGTTGATGGTGGCAGTATAATCCTTTCACCACACGTGGGCATTGCCACCGTTCGTCTAATCGAACGGGTGGATTCGGGTAACTGCGCTTGCATGAAAAAAGAACTAAAATTTTATTACTTATCCTTTTAATTTTTTTAAAAAAGTATTATTAAATCTGTTTATTATTATTTTGTTGGTTGTTCATTTTTGCTCGTTATCGGACCGTTCGGATTTTGACCGTTCATTTCTTCTTCTTTTGTTCCGAGCAATCTTCTCATTGGTTCTAGTCCATTCTTTGACGAGTGCACGTCTGAATTTGGAGGTTGCGTTAACCTTGGAGAGCAATCAACATTAGTGTTTAGCACCAAAGTCGCGCCGTAATTGCTTTCAGGGTAGTGGTTTCTCCACGGCGCAGCAACACTTCGTGACATATGTTCTAGACATCTATTCTAACAATCTAAAAGCAATTATCCAAATGTCAATCAAGAATGGTAAGGTTTTCCCCGATTTGTCTAAACTCGAACCACTGGACGAAGAAAATTATTGCCGCTGGTCTCAAAAGTTATTGATCTTCTTCGAGCAGCTGGAGATTGATTACATCTTCACCACATAAATGCCTATTGATACTAAAAAGGTGATCACTATCTTTAATCCAGAATCCTCCAAACAACCTTCTGATGTTTCTGATCAATCAAAGTAGTCCTCCACGATTGATTTTGATAAGTACGAAAAAGACAACAAAACAGTTCGTGGCCATTTGTTGAATCATATGACAAATTCGATGTTCGATTTGTTTGTGGTCCAAAAGTCAGCAAAGGTAATTTGGAGTACGTTGGAGTCCCGATATGGAGGAGATAATGTTGGTCGCAAAAAGTACGTTGTTAGTAAATGGCTATAATTCTAGATGACAGACGAGAAACCAGTACTGGAGCAGATACATGAATATGAAAATTTGGTGGCCAACGTTCTGGCCGAGGGCATAAAAACGTGTGAGATTCCCCAAGAAAATGTGCTGCTTGAGAAATTTCTCCCATCTTGGAGCGATTACAGAAATCATCTTAAACACAAAAGGGTCTGACACTTCAGGAGCTGACCATTCACATGCGTATGGAAGAAGCCAACAAGCTAAAAGATAAGCTATTTTTTTGAAAACCTAAATTCAATTAATGCAACTTGGTTGAATCTTCTGCTGTTAATAAAGACAGGTCAAAAAATCATAAGAAGAAATCTGGAAAGAATAATTCTTCTAAGAAGAATGGACGTCACAAAATTGTTGGTGGGAGATTGAAAAGAAAAAATTGATTTGCTATATCTGCAGGAAGCTAAGGCATAAATCCTACCAATGTAGTTAAAGGAAAGGAAAGCCAAATCAGCAACTTGCACCACAAGCTAATCTTGCTGAACAAGGTGACGTAATCGCTACTGTTGTAGAAGGAAACTTGGTGGAAAACAAAATTTACTGAATACTTGACACTAGAGCTTCGAAACATTTCTGTTCAAACCAAGAGCGCTTCTATGACTACGAGAACACTACTGACAGAGAGTGTGTTTTTATGGGTAACTCGACCACGCATGAGTGCTTGGAAAAGGAAAGGTTCTTTTAAAATTAACCTCTGGAAAAACTTTATCGCTAAGTAATGTATGGTATGTAACTTCCTTATGTAGGAACTTGGTATCTGGGAATCTGTTGAATCGGGTTGGATTTAAGGTTGTCCTAGAAGCTGACAAGGTTGTTCTTACTAAAAATGGAAACTTTGTTGGTAAGGGATATCTTGCTGATGGTCTTTTTGTACTAAATACTGTCCCTTTTACAAATATGCTGAATGCAAGTGCTTCTAATTCTGCTTACATAGTTGAGTCACTTGATATGTGGCATGGTAGACTAGGTCACATGAATATTGCATTAGTTAAGAAACTTAAGGATTTAAAATTGATTGTTGCATCTGAAACATATAAAACTAGTATGTCCTGTTTGTGTAGAAACAAAGTTTATCAAGAAATCTTTTACACTTGTCACATCTATAAGTATAGAATTACTAAAACCGATTCACTCTGATTTAGCTGATTTAAAAAACACGACAAGTAGAGTTTAAAAAGTTACTACATTTCTTTTGTTGATGATTTTTTTTATAGATATATTAAAATCTATTTTTCAAAGACAAAAGATGAAATTGGTATTATGTTTTTGAAATATAAAGTAGAAGTAGAGAACTAGGTAGATAATAAGATTAAAAGGTTAAGATCAGATTGAGGTGGTGAACATAGTGATAATACGCTTAAATAATTTTGTGAATCAAATAGAATTATTCATGAATTTAATGTACCTTATTTACCACAACAAAATGGTATAACATAATGTAAAAATAGAACTCTTAAGGAAATGATGAATGCTAGTCTGATAACATGTGGAGGGAAACTGTGCTTTCTGCCTGTTTTATTCTTAACAGGGCACCATATAAGAAACTGGATAAGACACCTTATGAACACTGGAAAAGATATGCACCTAATCTCAATATCTAAGGGTGTGAGGATGTTTGGCTAAGGTAACATATCCTGTATTCAAGAAACCTATAGTAGAATCTAAAACTTTTGATTGTGTGTTTATTGGTTATGCATAACATAGTGTTGCATACAGGTTTATGTGCTTGAATTATAGATCTGTATGTGAATATAGGGATGCATAATTTTTTTAGCATGTTTTTCCATTGAAAAAGGAAAACACTGAATCTTTTAGAACGACTAATTGTGAGTGATTATGTGTCCATGCCTTCTTTGTCTAATAGTATGCATGATATAGCTTCTAGTAGTATATATGACATTGTAGATGTTAGCACCATAGATAGAATGTATGATATAGAACCTAGAAGAAGTAAGAGATAAGGAATTGAGAAAAATTTTGGTCCTGATTTTTTAATTACTTTTTTAGTTGAGAGGCCAAATAATATTGATTATCAGTTTGCATATCTGTATCTAATAGATGAGGTTCCTAAAACTTACCAAAAAGCCTTAAGTTCTGATAGCACAAAAAATGTGCTTTTCCTCATCTTAATTCTAGGTCGTTACTATGTTTAATGTGTTTATTTGATGATTTTGTAGGTATTGAGCATCTTGGAGTTAAAATGAGTTGCTACGAGCTATTTGAGATTAATTTGGAGCAATTAGAAGCTAATTTGAGCAATCGGACTTCAAAGGGATGTGAACAGACGAAAACACCCCTGGAGCGTTGCGACGCTCAAATGAGCGTTGCGCAATACTATAAGGCAGTAGCTACCTATTTTGTGCAAAACAGAGCAGTGTTGCAACGCTATGAATTGAAGACGGAAGTGCGCTACAAGGCAGAGTAGTGTTGCAACGCTAATCTGTGCAGCGTTGCAACGCTGCGACACTGCCCTATATATAAGCCAAGAGCGCGCCCACCTTCAGCCTCTAGTTGAATTTCCCCTATTGTTTCACCTCCACTTTGTATTTTGGGCGTTTCTTTAGTGGTTAATCGAGTAGATGCTAGATTGTAGCTTTTCATCCTCCATGGAAAGGTAAGATTTTGGTTTATTAGTTTAGGGATTCGGAGGAACTCAATGTAATTTCTTGAGATTTCGATTTATTGATGTATACAAACTTGTCTATGGGTTTAATTCGAATTTACATTTATGAATTGCATAATTTTAATTATTGATTGACGCCCAATAATTTTGTTGTGTGATTGTAATGCTTTATGATTAACTTGTAATATTTGACACATATTTATAAGTTAATCCCAATGGAAGCAATAGGTTTCTTAGGCAAAAAGGACCGCTCCTAGCAACTTGAAGAAAAACCACAGTGATTGTTTAATTAGACATTGGAAGTTAAACACTGATCTTAGCATAATCCCTAGAATTTAATGCGATTTGTTAATTTGTATGGAGTGGACTCATTTTCTATGCATTTTGATTAATTAGATAATTTGGACCATTGGTTGGGATTCCAATTAATTGTGCCAAGCATAAATAAGAAGTTTAAATCATAAATTGGTTCAATGATCTAAATTATATTGGGTGAATCCATTCCTCTAAACTAAGATATCTCGATTAATTGCGCTTCTATCTTTTATTTTTCTTGCACTTTATTTTATGCAATTTCAATTATCCATCCACACCAACCCTTTTTCCCCCAATTTATCTCTTTAACTGAAAACAAGCTTTGATGAACTAATCTTTCGCTCTTCCCTGAGGTTTGACCCCAAACTTGCCGCTTGTACTACCAGTTAGTATAAGTAGTTAGTTCGGTGATTTATAAATATTATTTACGTAGGTGCAGGTTTACGAGCGACGGTAAACTCAACCCTACCAAGTTATGTAGACTCTAGTTTATGGAAGGGAGCTATTAAGAGTGAACTGGATTCTCTAATCATGATTCAAACTTGGAACTTAGTAGATCTTCCAAAAGAAAGTAACTCATTAAGTGCAAGTGAATTTCCAAAAGGAAAATGAGACCAGATGGTTCAATTGAAAGATACAAGGCTAGATTGGTAGTAGCAGGGTATACACAAAAAAAATATATTAACTACTTTGACACGTATTCCCCTGTAACAAAAATAGTTACTATTAGAGCCTTGATTGTACTGGTTGCTATCCACAGACTTCTAATCCACCAAATTGATGTAAAAACAATATTCCTCAATGGTGATCTAGAAGAAGAAATCTATATGATACAATTTGAAGGCTTTATAGTTTCCGGTCAAGAAAACAAAGTATGTAAACTAAAAAAAAAAAAAATCTCTTTATGGTCTTAAACTAGCTCCTAAACAATGGTATGAAAAATTCAATGATACTTTGATAAACAATGAGTTTAAGGTAAACTCCTCAGATATGTGTTTATTCAAAGTTGTTTGGAGCTGAGTGTGTGATTATATGTTTGTATGTTGATGACGTGCTCGTCTTTGGAACAAACATGGAGAAGATACATAATACCAAATTGTTATTGTCTTCCCATTTCAAAATGAAAGATTTAGGGGAAGCTGACGTAATACTTGGTGTTAAGATAAGAAAAACTGAAAATGGTTTTTCTCTATGTCAATCACACTATATTGAAAAATTATTAAAGAAGTTTAACCGCTTTGATGATCCTCCTACAATAACTTCTTATGATGCTAGTATAAGTCTTAAGAAAAATAAAGGTGATTGTGTATCTCAGTTTGAATATGCAATGATTGTAGGTAGTGTTATGTTTTTAATGAACTATACCAGACCTGATTTTGCATATTTGTGAGTAGATTGAGTAGATATACACATAATCTTGATAAGGATCATTGGAGTTCTCTTCGTTGTTTGTTAGGATATCTTAAAGGAACCATGAACTATTGTTTGCATTTTAAAAAATTCTCTGTTGTATTAGAAGGCTATTGTGATGCAAACTGGGTATTTGATAATGACAAGGTCAGTTCTACAAGTGGATAGAGGTGTACATGGGTTGGGTTGAGTGTGTTTTTTTGGACCAACTCGAGTTGATGATCCAAAGAACCAAAATAAAGTCTCTAACCCAATCCAACCAAACCCTTAAAATTCAGGTTGGGTTGTCTGGTTATAATTTATTTTTTTCTTTTTAATTAAAAATATGTAAATTCTGGTTGGTCGAGTTGGCAACCTAAAGAACCTAAATAAAGTCTCTAACCCAATCCAACCCAACCCTTAAAATTCGGGTTGGGTTGGGTTGTCTGGTTATAATTTATTTTTTTCTTTTTTAATTAAAAATATGTAAATTTATATACAACACACGACTAATAACTACAATATCATAAAATTCAAACGCTAAATACCAATTATATCTAAGATATTTATTACAAACTTCAAATAAAGACAAATATCATAACAATTTTAAAATAAAAATATTTAAAATTCACAAATTAATCAATACAAAGTAATCAAATTTTAAACAAAGAGAAATATATATAGTATATTTTATTTATATAATAAAATTTGGGTTGGGTTGAGTCAACCCAAATTTTTTTTAACCAACCCATGACCCAACCTAACCCAACAAAAATAGAAAAAATTTAAACTAGCCCAACCCAAAAACAAAATTAACCCAACCTAACCCTTATATTTTGGGTTAGGTAGTCCATGATGTTTGAGTTGTCAGGTTATTTGAACACTCCTACAAGTGGATATGTATTCTTACTTGGAGGAGAAGCAATATCATGAAAGTTTGCAAAATAGACTTGCATAGCTAGATCCACTATGGAATCTGAATTTATTACTTTAGAATAGCAGGACATGAGGCTGAATAGTTTAGAAGCCTAGTAGAGGATGTACCATTGTGGGGGGCATTAGTACCAGTCCCTGTGTACTGTGATTCACAGGCTGCCATAGGTATAGCCAAGAATAGTGTATATAATGGAAAAAGGAGACATATATATCTTAGACATGGAGCTACGAGCAATTTGTGATGGGTCATCACGCTATTAATTGGTTATATTCAATGGACACATAAATATATATGTAGTGCAAGAGCCACACCTTATCTGGCCCGAGAGGGACTTAGTCATAGTTGGACTGTGACTTATTGTTCATTAGAGGAATCGATGGTACTTAAAGAGTTAGATGTAACTATAGAGGCAAAAACGGTAATTTGACCCAGCTATACTTACGAGCAATTTGTGATGGGTCATCGCGCTATTGATTGGTTATATTCAATGGACACAGAAATATATCTGTAGTGCGAAGAGTGTAGCTCTCGATTTTTATTGGAATGACTGGCAGTTAATGGAAGTTGGGTAATTTAATTAAAGAGTTTAATTAATTATCCAAGTACCATTGTAACTTCAATCTATGGTACCATACGGTCCCTTCTGTAGCTCAACAGGGATTTAATTGATAATTAATTTTGGATAAGTGTTCACATTAATTATATTAATTATATATGTGATATAATTAATATAATGTATTTGATACATTATAGTATAAAGTATTTTGAGAGGAATTTGAATATGATTCAAATATTAATTGTGTGAATGAGATTCATATAATTAAATCTAATATAAATATGGTTTAGGTTATCTATCATAAATAGTTGAGAGGAATTAAATATTTGATGTGATTCAAATATTAATTATATGGATGAGATTCATATAATTAAATTTAGTATAAATGTGATTTATATTAAATGTCATACATTGTTGAGAGAAAATAAAACTATAGGTTATGTTGTATTTAATACAATATAAAACTATAGGTCATGTTTTATATTTGATATAACATATAGTGTGTATATATAATAAGGTAATTATTATATATATACATTATTTAATTAAGTTAAAATTATTTTTTATTTTTAATTTAATTAAAGGGAGGGAGTTCCCCTAATTTCTCTTAAGTTACATGCATTTTATGGCTTATTTTATGTTTGTATATATGATATTTGAAACTAGGTATGGCAAGATTTCCCGCGGGATCGGGTCCCTACGGGGTCCCGTCCCGATCAGGGCGAGGAATCCCCGGTTTGATCCGGGATGGGGTCAAACTGGGGAAATTTTTCAAGGCCCCGTCTAGGGACGGGGTGGGGATGAGGATGGTATCCCCGATTAATCCCCGACCCCGACCCCGATTTGATATATTTATATTTTTAATATTTTATAAATATATATTTATAATATATAAAATAACTTAATTATATGTGTGTTTATAATGTATAGACTTATAGTGTCGTAGAGCCAATATTAAATATCTAAATTCTAAATCTAAGCTCAAAGTCAAGCCCAAATTTTAATCAAATTTTAAATAAAATTTTAATTAAAAAATGGAATCCTCGTGGGGAATTGCGGGGAAACGAGGAATGGGGCCCGTGGGACCCCGTTTCCCCGACAGGGAATCCCCACCCCCGTCCCTGCCTTCAAATGGTGGGACGGGGCGGGGATGGGGGAGTATTTCTCCCACGGGGCGGGACAGGGGATGCCCCCGCCTCGCCCCGGGCCCCGTTGCCAACCCTATTTGAAACCATTTTTTTTCAAATATCATTTTATTTATTCGTTTTAATTTTTTAATCTTTTTAACTTATTTTATGTTTTGCATTTTAATTTTTTAATTAGTTTGAAAATTTTATACAATCAAATATCATATTTTTTAAAATTAATTTGAAAAATTTAGAGCGAAGAGTGAAGATAGGCTAATCGCACTTAAAGTAGTAGGGTGGAGGAAATTATGGCTGCGATGATAGGTTTAGAGATAGTATTCTATTAATGACAACACCATTATTAGGAGTTGAGGTCGACGACGGAGCCTGTGTCGAAGGAGTTGAGATAGAAGAAAATGGAACTGGAGTGATCACTAATGACTCCGAAGGAGCAATAAATGAAGCCGGTAAGGTGCCGAAGTCGAAGCTGATGGTGGAGTATTGATGGAAGGAGAAGGAGCCATGCTCGATGGAGAAAGGGATGAAGACAGAATTCAAGTCGGATGTGTCACTAGTGTTGGTGGCCAAGGAGCTGATTTCGGAGAGGAAAATGTTGGCAACTTGGTTGGAGAAGAGGTCAGTGTGGTGTTTAGAGCATGACTAGCCGATAGTCTCTAGATGTTTGTTTTAATTACAGTGTAATTAAGAATATTTCTTAATAAGTCAATTGCATTCTCATTTGTATGTTTGAGGTAATTTAGACTTTTATATATTCGTTTATTTTTATTTTTAATTCATTTTTCTATTTTTACAAATAAAATGTTGATTTGCTATATTTACAAAGAATAGAGATTATTTTTGTTAGCCCTTTTGCTACATATCAAAAGTATTTGATATTTTTATTTATTTGTCCTTCACACTTTTTTTTTCAAAATTTCACCCCTATCATTTTTAAAATTTACAATTTCAATCCTTTATCAATTATATGTTGGTTTCGCAATCAAGTTCTTGTATAATATTTCCACTAACCGTGAAGTTTTGTTTATTATTTTTTTTAATAGTACCACTAAGCACCAACTTTCAAGTTCATAGGAAAACAACATTAAAATATTTAGTCAATTTTATTTGAAATATCTAATCACGTTTTGATTTAATAAGTTGAAAATATCAATATGTGCAGCCATTTCCTTGAAAAGATAATTTTTAAGTCCTTTCTTCCATGATATTCTTTTAATAACTGGTGAAAAAAAATATATTGAAAAAACAAAAGTAAATAATATACAATCAAATTAAATGGTTAGAAGATTAAAGAAGTTCAATGAAAAAAAAAAAGTTGATATAAATTTTGAGATTTAGCTTATGTTCCTTCAACGTTTCCAAACTAATCTCGAATTTATCCCGTCTTAATATATTTTGTCACATCTATCTATCAAGAGAAATTGCCACCATTGTTCTCAAATTTTAATTGATTCAATTTTTATACCATTATTTTATCTTAAAAATTAATCAAGGTAAATATTGTTGCAATTTAAATTATATAAAAATTTAAATGATTATATTATAATAAATTATAAATTAAATAATGACATGAAAATAATTGAAATAATAAGTTCATATAATTAAATTACATAAATTTAGTATTAATTTACTAAACACTGAAACTATTTTTTTAATAATTTAAAACTTGTTATTTCCCAACATTATTTTACTTGTGATTTTTCTAAAAGCACAATACTAACATTGTACAATAATTCTAAACTAAATCTTAATATCTCATAAACAATACCATTGTACAGAGGAGAGAGGAATGTGCGACAATTTTAATTCTCCCTTCGACTCCATGTCCTTTGAGCGTTTTTTTTATACGAATTTAGGATAATTGAAAATTTCACGAATACTTGAAAACATAGATAACTGACATTATTTTAGATGATTATGTTTGTTTTGAAGTAATAATTTTTAAGAATATATGGAAATATTTAGATAACTATCTTTGTTTTTAAGATTCCTTTAAAATATCTTAAGATTATGTGTTATAACAATAATGTCGGCTTAACCGTCTTTAAGTATTTTACTTATTAGCTACTCTAATATAATTTACATTTATATAACATGGATTTTGGTCTTTATTAATGTTGTATTTGTGTATCAATTTTCATTTATAACAAATTAATTTATATGATATTTCGTATAATAGATTAATTTACATATGAGTTTGAGGCTTTTATACTATATTGAATACTAAATATTAATTCAATTTCGACTTAATTTTTCTTCAAATTAAGAGCTAGCATTAATATAATTGATAATATTTTAGTACATAAATACATTAATTTATTTTTAAATAAAAATAGAAAATCGAAAGATACAAAAAGTAATTAAAAAAAAAAAGGAAAATGAAGGGCAAAATGTCATTAGAGGTTGCCCTAAACATGAGAAATCGGTTAGATGCCATTGTATAGGCATCATACATTTTCCAAAAACAAATAAGATAATCTAAACATCCATTCCATGGAGATTTTAGATTCCCAATGAAACAAACGACGTCTAAATCTCCTCAAAATAACAAGTTAGAGTTCATTGTAAACTCTCCCTCTTTTTGTAATATCATCATATATAGACTATGAATGAGTTAATTTCATCTAAGATATGAAATATTCACAACCTTTTTAAACTTGTTCGAACATCTCTTAGATGGGAAATCTTTAGTATTATATCACCTTCACTTATTGTCTGTCACCTTTAACAATAAAGTAGAATCAACTAATGTTCATGTATGACGTTCACTAATACTTACGAAGGCAAATTTATAGTATAAAATAAAGGGAATATGATATTACTTTGGTATTAGGACATTTTCCCTCTTTTAAGAGCAAGACTCAAGAACTTCCCTAAGTTCCAAAAGAAAAAGTTATTGAGAGCACCAAAATTATTTTTATTTGCCATGACTTCCACAATCCCTTCACATTAAAATAATTTAAAAAATTAAAAAAATAAAAATAAATAAATTAAAAAAATATAGAGGAGATTCTAAAGGGTTTTCTATCACTCGAGTAAGAACAAGCACTTGAAAATTAAACACGTGAAACATTTGAAAAATTAAACCAAACACGTTCATAATTTATAGAGAAGTCATGGGTTTGAATATATATATATATTTTTTAATGAGTATATTTAAATTATTTTTCTATGACAGACGAGCGTTTGTTGAGTGGGTTCACTAAATACGATTAGTTGGCCGCCATCGCCATCAATTTAATGCATTTTTTTTTCAGAAATTATTTAATGTATTTTCATATTTACAGCGGAAGGAAAATTCAAATGAGTAAACCCCTATCATAAATGATAAAAGGCCATTTTGGCAAGCTGGTTGAGAGTCCTCAAACCAGGGGTGTTCATAGATGGATTGGATTGAGTTAAAAGACTTTTTAGATCTAATCCAATTATTCGAATTGTAAATTTTTTCAACCCAAATAGCTCTTATTAAAAAATGAATCAAACCCAACCTAACCATGTTATTTGGGTTGGGTTGATTCAGGTTAATCAAGTCATTTATTTAAAATTTTCTTTTAAAAAGAAGCAAAACGTAAATACGTAAGAATCTAATTTAATTATTTTCATATATTGAATTAAGATTAACAACTTAATTTCAATTTATATAGTGAAAATTTTCTTTCTAAAGTGCACAAAAAAGAAAAGAAAAGAGAGAGCTAATTTTGAGAATTGTTGAAGAATAAATTATAAAAAAAATATTGAAATTAAATAAAATTAAAATCAATATATATATAAATAATTGTGTTATGAGTAATAAAAAAATATATTTTAAAATTAATAATAAATTCGGGTTGGTTGGTTTGAGTTATATTAGATGAATCCATGAACCAACCCAACCTCATAAAAATTTCATTTATTTGAACCCAATCCAACAAAAACTGATTTTTTCGGGTCATCGGTTTTTTGAACACCCCTATTATTATATTATTATAAAATATACAATCGAAAAAGGATTTTTGTGTTAATATATAACACTTTTCTCGTCGAGGACGAAAATATTGATGTGTCAATATTACGATTTTTTTTTATATATATATATACCGTAAAATGTAGATCTGGATGGATATTTGTAAGAAATTATGAAAACAAAATAAAATATTTAAATTAAAAAATAAATATTGTATGCTAATTAACGCAAATTAAAATGTTTGCTATTTTATTATATTCAAATTAACGAAATTGTATTAATTGGCAATCATACCCATCATTACTAAGGTTAAAATGTAAGTAAACAGAAAGGGTTCAAAGAGTTAAATAATATTATCTTTCCCGTGATAAAAAAAACACCAAGGCAATATATTTTAAAATTTTTATGGAGAAAAAAATAGGTTAAATTTTAGTCGCCAAACTTTCATTAAATTAATAATTTAGTTCTTAAACTTTGATTCATAACGATTTAGTTCTTGTATTTTAAGATTTGTAATAATTTAGCCATTGAACTTTATTATGTAACAATTTAATCATTATAATTTAATATTTATAATGATTTATACTCTATCATAGAAATTAATGTTGAGACTTAATGATTTTTTTTTTAAAACTTAAATAAGTTGATAAATAAATTAGAAACTCAATATTTTTTTTCAAGAAATTAACAATATAAATAAAAGTCTGACAACGAGAGGATGAAATTCCCAGTATCAAACTGAGCACTAGAAATCAATCCATTAGGAACATTAGAAGACCAAGAATAGGAACATTAGAAACTCACTATTTATTTATTTATTTTAATACAAAGTCTATATCATAAAATAATAAAATTGGACATCTAATTATTATATTTTTATTTTCTTTACGTTAGGGACTAAATTATTATAAATTTGAAAGTCCAACGATCAAAATGTTACATACTAAAATTCATAGACTAAATTATTACAATATTAAAGTATGGGAATAAATCGTCACAAACCAAATTTCAAGGACCAATTGTTATAACATTGAAAGTATATGAACTAAATTGCTACAAACCAAAGTTCAAGAACTAAATTTTTACTTTCATAAAAGTTTGGGGACCAAAAGTATTTTTTAACAATTAAAAAAATTAATAGAGATTAATATCATGATAACATAGATTATGTTTAAGATTGATACAAATATATATGAAACAGAAAATGAAATAAAACCCAAAGCTAAGTGATATTTAACCTTAAAGTCACATTTACTCCCGTGAAAATATAATAGATTAGTGGTAATATGAAAAGTGGACCTCATTTGATTACATTTTGTGTTGTTTAGTTGTGTTCTACATTTGTACAAACATCTAGAGCCCACTTCCAAGTCTGTAATAAAAAACGTAAATTAATTGACAAGCGAAAGATGCTCAATCCAATTGCGTCTGGAGATTTCGTTACTTTTATCATTACAATTACCATTATTTTTATTGTTCCAAAGAAAAGATTAAGAATTTTGACACCTTTATTGTTATCATTACTGTTTGACCCTCAGAGGTAAATGTAGTGGTAACGATAAGAGTAAATGTCACAAAATTCAAAATTCTAAGTAAATGTGATCAAAAGTAATCGAATTATATTTGTAATTCTGGCTCATTACGATTTTCTTTATATATCTTTGAGTGTATGGATCATCCTATGCGCTCCTCGACTAATCTGACGGAACAACACGTTTGACCTTACAACATTTGGGTGTCAAAGAAACTCGTAGAATATTAAATCCTCCTAGGTAGATGACCACCATGAATTGAAGTCATGATCTCTTAGTTCTTTATCAATGACGTGTTCACTTATTTATCACTAGGTCAATCCATGATACTTTCTTGTATATGAAGATTAATCTATCAATAGAACTTTATTATGAATTACATCAATTTTCATTACAGATCCGTAAAGATAGACCTAAATTTGAAAGAGAGTTACCAAACTAACCTAACAACCCGTCAATCCAAGGAAAGATTGAACAAGTGGGGCCAATGAAAGTTTCCATTAGTTTGGGAAATGAAATTGAATAGATTTGTAGCTGAAACAGAGTGTAACAGAGGGTTTTTCTTTTCTTCTTCCACATACACCCATTATTTATTATTTTCATTTAATGCTTCATTTCTTCTTCTCTTACAATTGAACTACCTCTGTGCTAATTCATTAAAAGCTCCACACCAAACCCACAACTTTCCCATCTCCCATTCTCTTGAATATTTATTTTCTTAAATTTATCCTAAATATATTTATTATTATTATTATTATTATAAGAGAAAGAGAGATTTAGGTTTTTGTTTTTGTTTTTTTTTTTAATGTTGTTTTTGTTGAGAGAAAAATGGAGGTGGAGAGAAGAAGAGTGAAAATGGAAGCTGAGAGAAAAGATCAAGAGATGAAGAAAATAGGGAATTATCATAATAAAGTTGAAATGGTTTTTAGGGTTTTGGGATTTGTGTTGAGTTTTGTGGCAGCCATTGTTGTGGGACTCAACAAACAAACCAAGCTTGTTCCTCTTACTGTCTCCCTCAACCTTCCTCCTTTGGATTATACTTTCATTGCTAAATGGCATTACTTGTCTGCTTTTGTGTAAGTCTCTCTCTCACTTCTTATCTTTTTTTAGTTCCATTATGCATTTGAAAATTTCATTATCCGATCTTTCGAGAGATTGTATATTTATTTATTTTTTTGAGTTTAATTATATGTAAGTAGAGATTCGGATCTTTAACATTTTGGTCGTGAATCTTGACTAATTATTTCGTGTGAAAAATACTGATTTTTGATTGATCAACGTAATATAAAGGTGATTTCTTAAAAGTATTTTAAACTCAACGCAACATTGAAATTAAATCATTTATACCAGTTTAAGAATAAGTTAAGATTTTTCTTAAAAAGACATTACTAGGTGTTTTATGAATTAAATTAAGTATGTTTTTAATTGAGAAGTATATTTTCAAACTAAAAGGTTATTAAAGAGATGTTCAAATCTTTAATCACATTTGCAATATTTTTTCCAACTAAAAAAGGGCTAATATTGGATGATTTATTGGATGTTTATTTTCTGATTGGGGTTTTATTTTTTTAATTTTTGGAAAAGGTCCCCCAAAAAATTGGTGTTTGCTACTTTGGTTATACATTTATATCCCTTTAGTTCCAATACATTACATAATGTTAATTTCATAATTTTTGTCACTCAAAGTTAATGTGGTATAAGCTTTTCCTATATGCATATATCTATAAAGGCAATATATTTTCATAATTTTTGTCACACTCAAAGTTTTGTTTTCTTAAAATGTTTTAGTAAGAAATAATTTTTAGTTCTATTAACAGTGTATATAGGTCCTCAAAATTATATATTATTTTCTAAACTATAAGATTATACTGATTTCTTTTGATAAAATCAACCTTTATCATAATGTTTTTAACCTTTTTTTCCAATTAAACATCAACGATTTCAAATAATTGTGAGAAAACTTCCAACTTAATGATATGATGTTCATTTTTTGGTTTGTTTCTATATTTCCCATTTTAAAATTTTCGATATACAATTGAAAATATAGAATTTTATTAAAAATATTTTGTAAATATATGTGAATTTAAATATTGTTCAATTGGTTAACGTATATATCATCGACAAAAAAATCAAAGTTTCAAATCTTCACCCTTACATGGTCAAGTCGAATATAAGAAAAACTATACATGTATGCTCGAGTTAATTCTTGTATTTATTTCAAAACATTATGGTTATTATAGGTTTAAAGTTAATATCATTTTGGTTATGTAATTTGGACTTTATTTAATTTCACTATATATTTATTGTTTAAATTTAGTCTCCCAATATGATTTTTTATTGAGATTGGTTAAAAAATAAAAACAATTATCATATAAGAAATATAATATATAAATGTGATTCCAAAATGTACCGTAAAATGCTAATTGGAAAAAAAAAATTGAAAATGTCAATAATAAAATAGGACTGTGACTCAATTTAAGATTTATTGATTAGAATACAAGGGCTAAAATTAAATATGTTTCAAATTATATAGATCAAAATAGTATTTTAATCTAGTTTTATTCCTTTTATTTTAGTTTACACACTTTTTTTTAGATACAACGATACAGTCAATTATCTAGTTAAATAGTGATGATAAACCTAACATAGCATCGTTTAACGTGTGAAAGCTAATACAACTCCGACACTTGATAAAATAAAATTTAACCTAAGTTTTTAACACCATTTTTCATTAACATCATATTGTGCCATTTTAGGTACCTTTTAGCAACAAATATCATAGCATGTTCATATAGCTTCATATCGTTGTTCCTTTTGTTAAAAAACAAGAGCAAGGACAACATCTTAGGCTTATTGATCATCGTTCTCGACACGGTCATGGTGGCGCTGCTCTTCTCCAGCAGCGGAGCTGCAGCGGCGGTCGGAGTCATCGCTTATCACGGGAACTCACACGTGCAATGGAACAAAGTGTGCGACATATATGGTAGATTTTGCAAGCAAGTAGCAGCCTCTACTGTGCTCTCTCTTGCTGGAGCTGTAGTGTTCATGTTGCTAGTTGTATTGGCTTCTGTGGGCCTCCAAAAGAGGCCCAATTAAATGGGATGGGCTTTGGGCTTGTTTTTAAGCTTCTTCACAGTGCATCTAAATGGGCTTGGGCTCAGTTTCTAAACTTTCTCAGATCCCATTTAAAACTAATTAGGTTATCAGTTGTGGAATTGAAATGTTATTTGTAACACTTGTAATAGCTAAAGGAGACTATTTATGTAGAATATTTTATTTACCACTTCCTCCTCTCACTCTCGGAAAGTAAATTATTTATCAATGCCAACATTGCTCAACTATTAAAGCATCTACTTCTTCAATTAAAGTTAGAAGATAAAATTTGTGAATAATCCTAATATGCCCCTCCATTTTAAATGCAGCTTTTTTTTTGGAAGCTGACAATATATGTGTTCGAAGATTCAAACCTAAATCTATAGTTGAGGGTTTATGCATAGTTATATTTTTCTTGGTCCATATTTCTTTGTGAATGTATTAAAAATGTGTGTGTATATATATATACACACACAAACGAAATAAAACATCAATAGGTGCACCAGTATATCCCAATACAAGGAAGTTGTTGGATAGAACAAGAGTACGTAAATAGGAAATGGCTGGAGGGAAGCCACAAGGGAGGAGAACCATACAAATTACATAAAAGCAACAAGATTAAGATAGATTCAAGTAGGATTGTAACTCAGAAAAAAAACTTTGAGCGGTGTGTCCAGCTACCAAATAAAGAACATACATTCTCCCACAAGTTAATAGTTATGTTGTTCAACCTTCCATCATTAGTCAAAATGAGCATAGTTCAGTTGACATAAAATATTTACTGTCATCTTTGAATTATTAGTTTTCGAATTCAAAATGAGCATAGTTCAAAAGTTGCGATTTTGTTAAAAAAAAAACTCTAGCTTTTATTATTACTCTCATCTTTGCCATTCTCTTCAGTATCGTCTACTTCGTTATTCGTCTTTACTGTCTTAATCGTATTTTCACCATTCGTTTTCGTCATTAGTCTTCGACTTTGTGATCTCTTTTTAGTGTTCCCCTTTAGCACACCATTCAGTTCCCTTTACCCCTTCATTCTGCCCTTTATCATGTATCTTAACTCCAAAACTTACTTGCTAGACTAGTACTAATTCCACTATTTTGAACAAGAACTTATTGGACAATTTCTTTCTCAATTAATTAAATTTGGACAATTCAATGGGTTAAAGCATATATCATAGCCTAAGAAATTAGAAATTAGAAGTTCAAATTTCATATATTAAATTATAGGATTAAACTCAAAAATAAAAATAAAAGAAAACCTTTTTTTTTTCCAATAAATTTGAGTTCTAATCACTTTACCATTGATTTATTATATGTATCAATCTACATGTTCGATAACTTGTACCGCTTAGATTTTTCACTCAAAATTAAATGAATGTTACTGACATTAGTATAAAAAATTTACTCCCTCCAATCCGATCCAACTCATGTAGTTTCCTAAGGGAAAATATTGGACCACCACGAATGGAATAAATTAACTTGAGAAAAAAACTAAAAATAATGAAAAGCCGCCCACTTTTACAAATTATTCTGAAAGTGGCTATTACATTTAATTAGTCAATTGATTTTTTATACTAATACATATTTTTCCATTTTGATTATAAAAATAAGGTTTAAATTCTATTTTGGTCCTTGAATTTTGAATGTTGTTCTATTTTGGTCTCTAGACTTTAAAAAACGATTGTTTTAGTCCTTGAACTTTTAAAAAATATTTATTTTGATGGCTACTATTAAAATTTTGTTAGCTCTTGGATGAAATTGTGTCTAGCATGTGTTGAGCAAAATGTACTTAAAGAAAAATGTCAACAACCAACGAGTCAAAAGACCATAATCATGATCGCAAAATGACATTTGAGTTCGATAGGAAAATACTTTATCACCTAATTTAAAATTGAAATCCTACATTTCTTAGCCAGCTTAATCATTTAAAAATACAATTATTTAATTATTTTGGTTAAAAGTTAACAAAAGTTTAATAGTAGGGATTAAAGTAACCATTTTTTAAAAGTTCAAGGATTAAATAGACGTTTCTAAAAATTAAGAGACCAAAATAAGATTTAAACTAAAAATAATATTAAAAAAAGCTACTTAAAATTCTCACTACTTTTCGATAAAATTTTCGCTATTAGTTCAAAGTAGGTGGCTAGAATGGTATAATTTGAAAATAATTAAACCCAGAAATTTGACACTTTCCTACAAGAATTAACAAATTCTTAAAACGAATAAAAATGAAAATGCTGTAAGATACTAATTGATTATTGATTTGACCCTCAATTTTCATATATTTAAACAAGTGTGAATTCTTTCTCCAACAAAAACTTAACTTAACGATCATATACACGTGCTAAAGACCAAGAGATCTATGGTTCAAATTCTTCTCCTCTATTTGTACTAAAAAATTTGAATTCTTTCATCTTAGATGAGAAAAAAAATCGCTTTAGGCTCTAAAACTATATCATATCTCAATATTGCTCGCACGAGATTTTCAGAGAAACTTGTTTTGTGAAATTTGAAATTTTGTATTTGTATTGATTTCAGTATAGCAAGTACAATATTTAATATATAATTCTTTGATGTGTTTAAAATAAACTTTAATCTTTAAGTTGGTTGATTCTTGGATGATCGGCCTCTAGACTTGATGATTATGATCGGCCTCTGGACTTGATGATTATGATCGGCCTCTGGACTTGATGATTATGATCGGCCTCTGGACTTGATGATCACCTTGGATGAACGGCCTCTGGACTTGATGATCTTCTTGGATGATGATCGTCCTTTGGACTTGATGATCATCTTGGGTGATCGGCCTCTGAACTTGATGATCACCTTGGATGATCGGCCTCTAGACTTGATGATCATCGGATGATCGTCCTTTGGACTTGATGATCACCTTTGGACTTATGATCTTCTAGTATTTGATCCTTTGATTCTCTCTCAATTAAATGCATATGTTATGACTTGAAAAAGCGGAGAGTTGATGCTTTTCTTGAAGTTGAAGTTCTTGAAGTTGATGCTTTTCTTGAAGTTGAAGTGTATCTTCAAGGAGTGTTCATGTGTGCATCTTGAGTTTTAACTCAAATAATAATATTAAATTGGCTCAAATAATAATATTAAATTGGGTCAAATTAATTTTATCCGATTCGAAAACATGTGGTTTCAAAATTATATCATGATTCCCCTGAAACCTAATCTCATGAACCAAAAAGGTCTGATATCATCAGTTGTTGAAAATTTATACTTAGATATAAATAAAATACGAAAAGCTAAATTATATCTAAAATTTCCATTTTCATAGGTTAGAAAAAAATATTAACAATCATAAAATAGCAAACAATTAAGAGAAAGGAAAAAGAGAACAACGCTGAAAAATAAAATATCCCAGTTCGCCCCAAACTTGAGACTACCTTCAGTCTACAGGTTCTATTATGATGAAGATCGTAAAATGATCCAAAACTCGTGCACAAAACTCTCTCAACGATTCTCTATATCATAACTTGGTATCTTGTAATTTAAAATAAAAGAAACACCGGAGAAAAAATTACTCTGTATTTTTTTGCTCCCACTGTCGCAAGTCGCTATCTTTTCCGTCGGTTTTTTTTCCACTGCTTTCTATTTTAATTTGCGGCACACCTCTGCCTAACTTTTCACATGTGTATATATACGTATACTCGATGCAAAATAACCTAATTAAATCAGAGTATAATGGGCCAAGTCCAAGACAAGAAACCTCCACCATTCTTCTTTTAATTTTTACTTCGGTCAAAATTCTTCATTTTTGACTATGGTTAAAATTATATTTGCTTCCTATTTGACTTTGGCCAAATATATATATTCTATCGATGCATGTGTGCTTCTCCATAGAGTTCTGTCTCCACAATTCCAACATTCTCCTACTTAGAAACAAAACAACGATCTTGCCTCCCACTGCAATAAAGCTCATCATCTTGGCAAACTCGAAGACTCAACTCCCACTACAACTATTATGTATGATCTTCTTGGAAAACTCCAAGGTTCAACATAAAACTTGTAAAATCAACAAAGTAACAAAACAAGAAATCTTCAGAAAGTAACTGCAGTTCATTCATTCTTGCCCCAAGGTATAATCAAGTTACGTGAAACTATCCCCAGATATAAAGGACAGTCACATAGTTCTACTTCAATCCTGAATAAGACAAATTCTGCAAATGGTTGGACTCCTTCCTTCAAACTTATTTCCAAGCTAGAGAGTTATCAAATACATTATAGTAATTATATAATATATAATTAAATTAATTAATTATATCACATATAATTAATTCCCTTATTTAACTTGAACAATTCAAATTAATCCAAAATTCATTCTCATTAAATCTATGTTAAGCTACAGAGAGGACCTTATGGACCTGTAGATTGTCGAATGGTATTTTGGATAATTAACTAAACTCTTTAATTAAATTACCCAACATCCATTAACTGTCGGTCACTTTGCTAAAGACTGACAGCTGCATTCTTCGCACTACAGATATATTTCTGTGTCCATTGGATATAACCAATCAACAGCTCGATGACCCTTCACAAATTTCTCATAAGTACATCTGGGCCAAAATTATCGTTTTTCCCATGTAGTTACATCTAACTCCTTAAGTACCATTGATCCCTCTAATGAACAATAAGTCATAGTCCAGCTATGACCAAATCCCTCTCGGGCCAAGAGAGAGTATGATCATATTGTTCAAGCCCCAAAAGTAGTACTTAAGGGAGCATTTTATCTACATACATCGACATCAGGGAAGGAGTGAATTCTGTATTGTGTAGCTGTGTTTCCAGCTCTCCAATCAGACGAATCCTCACAATGGTAGGCATATGAAGTTGGCAATCTGGCTACTCTCACCCATGTAAATCAAAGAATCGCCTTCATAGACAGGAGTTCACAACTCACACGGGATTTAGATTATGTCACCTATGGTCATCCTGGTGAAACATAAGTCTTTACTATTAACGACGTTATATAATAAGAGTCATTTCATGGTACGGTCTTATACAAACTCTTTGTATAGGATATCCCGCTCACATGTCTCCACATGAATGATCAGGATCAGATCATTTGTAACACTTTATAACACTTGTAACATCTACAAAGCGAGCCGTATCCATAGTGTCACTAGGATAAGGTACCCAGTCTTATCTATCTACTACAGAGCGTTTAGGTTATCATTTAAACATGATCCACCTACATGTCTCTACATACATGTTTAAAATGAAGGAACTCTTATTCAAGAGTACCTATGAGCGGAAGCGGATCTTTCCAATTCATTGTGATAGAATTTCCATATATACATTCAAACATATAAATATGCATTCACAATGCTAAATTACTGACATGCTTAAAGGATCAATAAATAAGAGACCAAGAGATCATACCAGTTGAATACTTTTCTTTACAACAAATCTCACTTTCACTAGAACGACAAGCTATTGTTCAGCAACTCCTAATCGCCTACCTCGAACAGTCTCCACACAAACAGAAGGAACCGGGGATGACACCACCACTCAGATCCCTTAGTATTCTCGGAGTGAGAATCCAAAAGGTGGACTTTGTTTAGATTTGGTAGAGGGGAGGAGGAAGGGAGATTGTATACAACGATCAAGCAAGTGGGAGAAAGGCTCGTCTATCATATAGACAAAATGCTTGATCGTTTAGGTGAAGTATACGATCCTGTAGGAAAAGATAAGCGATCGTCTAAACGATCGTGTAGGAAAAGCTAAGCAATCATCTATACGATCGTTTAGTAAAGCTCGGGCACTAAACAATCGCTTAGTAAAAGGTAAGCGATCGTTTAATAAATAGCGCGCGTGGGTATAAGTGTTAAGCGATCATTTAGTACTATCGTATAGATAGTGATCATTTAGTACTGTCGTATAGGCTCTGATTTTACTAAGCGATGACACACTTCAACACTATGTCGCGCATCCAATGCTTAACACACCATGTGATATTTAAACATCTCAAAGAGATTCTTTATCTTACTCATCTATTATGAAAGCAGAAGAGATGCCTACCAATTATCCCATAACTGTCCAATTAATAAATAATAAATATAATCTCATTATATTCATAACCTATGGTTTAATATCATATATTAACCATAGTATTTTTCCTCCACTAGATATAAATCATATTTATATCCAATTTCCTCTAAATTAATGTATCTCATACATAAAATTAATTTTATCATTTATAATTAACTAGTTCAATTATATCATATATAATCGAACTCCCTCTTGTCAATTTGAACATTTCAAACTGACCTAAAAACTAATTCTCAACTTTTATCCAAGCTACCAAGGGGACCTTATGGACCTATGGCTCGAAGCTCCAACGGTACGTGAATAACTAACTAAACTCTTTAGCCACGATATCCACCATCTGTTAGCTGTCAGGTATTCCACTAAAGACTGACAAATGAACTCTTCTTACCATAGATATATTTCTATGTCCATTGGATATAACCAATCATCAGTACGATGACCCTTCACATATGCTCGTAAGTACAGCTGGGCCAATTTATCGTTTTTCCCCTGTAGTTACATCTGTTGGGGTTTGTGCCCTAAAGTCTCGTGTTCTGTAGTTTGTAAACAACTTTGTACGAACAATTGTGATGTATAATGTATATGATATTTACTTCACTTCTTGACTTTGCACATTTAGATTTTTTTTATTATTTTACCAAAAATCAATAAACTTAGTATCCCTAGTTGTCTTTATATAAATTAAGCATGTATGTAGTGACATACAAGTGGATCATGTCTTAAATGACAACAAAAATAGTCTGTAGTATATGAATATAGGAGGGAAACTTTATCCTGGTAATACTACGGACGCGGCACACTTTGTGGAATTGTTACAAAAGTTGTGACTTGTCACAGGTGGTCGGATCTTGATCATTCGTGTAGTGGACATGCGAGCGGAGGCATCCTATACAAATAGTTTGTAAACTTGACCTCGAAGTGTTGATATCTTGTCATATAACTCCGTTAATGACTGAGACCTCACTTCACTAGGATGACCATAGGTAACATGACCTAAATCCTGAGTGAGTTGGGAACTTTTGCCATCGAGGGCGGTCCTTTGATTTGCATGGGTGCAAGTGGCCAAAGCACCAACTCAAACCTACTATTTTGGGGATTCGTCTGATTTAGGAGCTAGGAACTTAGCTTCACAAGATGGAGTTCACTCTTTCTTTAAAGTAGGGGTAAGTAGATAGATTGCTCTCTTAAGGGCTGATCCCGGGGCTTGAACGATGTGGCACCACGCACCTTCTTATGGCCCGAGAGGTGTTCACACATAGTAGAACTATGTTGTATTGTTCATTAGAGGGATCAGTGGTACTTAAGGAGGAAGATGTAATTATAGGGGCAAAACGGTAAATTGGCCTACTGTAATTACAAGCATCTGTGAAGGGTCATCGTACTGATGATTGGTTATATCCAATGGACATAAATATATCTATGGCAAGAAGAGTTCAACTGTCGATCTTTAGTAGAATACCTGGCAGTTAACGGATGGTGGATATCGTGACTAAAGAGTTTAGTCAGCTATTCACGTACGGTTGGAGCTTCGAGCCATAGGTTCATAAGATCCCCTTGGTAGCTTGGATACAAGTTGAGAGTTAGTTTTTGGGTCAGTCGATTATATATAATATAATTGAACGAGTTAATTAAATATGATATAATTAACTTGTATGTATGAGATACATTAATTTGGAGGAATTGGATATAAATATGATTTATATTCTAGTAGAAGAAAATATTATAATTAATATATGATATTATTTTATATGTTATGAATATGATGAGATCACATTCATTAGACGATTATAAAGGAAATGGATGACGTATCTTGCTGTCTAATTACGGTTGAGTATATTGAAAGATCACTTTGAGATGCATAAATAGTTGACAGTGTGTTAAGCATAAGATGCGCGGACATTATGTTAAAGAGTGTGTCATCGCTTAAGAGAAAATCAGTGCCTATACGATAGTGCCTGCACGATTGCTTACATATATGATATTGCTAAGCGATCGCTTACCGATTACACCTTCGCGCGCTATTAACTAAACGATCGTTTACCTTTTCCTAAGGGACCATTTAGCTCCCGATATTTACTAAACGATTGTATAGACGATCGTTTAGTTTTTCCTACACGATCATTTAGACGATCGCTTACTTTTTTCTACACGATCATATACTTCACCTAAATGATCAAGCATCTTGTCTATGCGATAGACGACCTCATCTCCCACTTGCTTGATCGTTGTGTACGGTCTCTCTTTCTCCTTCTGTATAACAAATTCGAACAAAGCCTACACTTTGGATTCTCACTCTAAGAATACTGAGGGCTCTGAGTGGTGGTGTCATCTCCGTTTCCTTCTGTTTGAGTGGTGATCGTTCGAGGTAGACGGTTAGGTTTTAGACTCGTTGTGAAGAAGAAATCTTCATATGGTATGATCTTTTGATCTCTTTAGCATTATGAATACATATTAGTATGTTTGAATGTATATATGGTAATTCTGTCACAATGAATTGGAAAGATCCGCTTCCGCTCGTAGGTACTCTTGAATAAGAGTTCCTTCAATTAGTATCAGAGCACTCGGCTTCTGATATTCCAATTCATTGATGCAAAAGAATTTCATTTACATTCGCGGTGGGTGCAACATGTCTACTCTCTGTTTTTAATTGTTAATTCGTTTGTGGATGTGTGGATTAATGGAAATTTCTAGGATGTAACCTCTGTTTGTTGAATTCTCTAGTTAATTGTTAAGGCCTCTGCGTTTTTTGGGCACAATTAATTGCTTTTGAGTCTGTAAATTCAAAGTTAGTTTGGGTCTTGAGTCATTCGTTTACATATACAATATTGCTAAGCGATCACTTACTGATTACACCTTCGCGTACTATTAACTAAACGATCGTTTAGCTCCCGATATTTACTAAATACGACCGCTTAGTTTTTCCTCCACGATCGTTTAGACGATCACTTACTTTTTTCTATAAGATTGTATACTTTACCTAAACGATCAAGCATCTTGTCTATGTGAAAAATGGGCACATCTCCCACTTGCTTGATCATTGTGTACGGTCTCTCTTCCTCCTTCCCTCTACCAAATCCAAACAAAGCCCACACTTTGGATTCTCACTCCAAGAATACTGAGGGCTCTGAGTGGTGGTGTCATCTCCGTTTCCTTCTGTTCGAGTAGTGATTGTTCGAGGTAGACGATTGGGTTTTAGACTAGCTGTGAAAAAGAAATCTTCAACTGGTATGATCTCTTGATCTCTTTAGCATCATGAATGCATATTAGTATGTTTGAATGTATATGTGGTAATTCTGTCACAATGAATTGGAAAGATCCTCTTCCGTTTATAGGTACTCTTGAATAAGAGTTCCTTAAATTGGTATCAGAGCAATCGGTTCCTAATATTCCAATTCATTGATGCAAAAGAATTGCATTTACATTCACGGTGAGTGCAACATGTCTACTCTTTGTTTTAATTGTTAATTCGTTTATGGATGTGTGGATTAATGGAAATTTCTGGGATGTAACCTCGGTTTGTTGAATTCTCTAGTTAATTGAAGGCTCGTGCATTGTTTGGGCACACTTAATTGCTTTCGAGTCTGTAAATTCAAAGTTAGTTTGGGTCTTGAGTCATTCGTGATGAAGTTCGAAGCAAGGGTTGCTGTTCTTTGTGGAAGAAGACGATCAAGTATTGGTCGAGTCATGTAGACGATGAAGAGATGATCGATGAGTATCGAATGCTCGACTATCGTTTAACGTGCGCACGCACTAGACGATCGTATAACTTAACAAGCCTCATCGCTTAGTTACTAATTATACGATCGCGGAGTAATTGCATGGTAAATATTTACCTTTCACGTGCTAAGCGATCGTCTAGACGATCAAGCTTCACGACCTCATTGTTGTCTATGCAATCGTTTAGCTTTTATGCTATCGTCTAGTGTGCGCTACACGGTTGTTTACCTGGAGGTGTTTACTAAACGATAGGAGCTTCGCCTGGTGGTTCAAGACCCAGTTCACTTGTGAATTGGTTTGCTCAGTTGAATTATGTAAATAGATTGTTTTCTCATTCCGGTTTTGTTTTGGTTCATCCTGGTCCATTAATCCATGATTTTATACATGTGATATATATATATATATATATATATGTATATCATCATATGATATGCACATATAGATAAATCCCACCTTAGGTCATGCATATTCTCTTTATTATAAGTGTTATGATTTAGTGAAGCATGATTTAATTTACATAAATGCATGCTCATACATCATATAATATTCAGGGTTATATTTATGTATGCTTTATTTATTTAATGTTATATTTATAACCGTTATAAATACTTCATTATGTGGCATGAGTGTTTTAGTTGTTTATTTTATAAATGGTTATAAAATGAAATTAGAACTAAAATAATTAGTAAAAGATCAATATGTAACAAATCTATCTATAATAGACCTTTTGTCTAAGGCGAGTTCTATCTAGGCTGGGGTATTTAAGATGACGGAAACGGAACACCCCTACCTGGGAACCTACCTAGAAAGGTAATTTAGATAGATTTGATGTATGCATGCAAATTAAGGTCAGTCCATTAAAGAGTTTAATATGACTACTTAGATTTATGTGTTTGTTTGTTTTTGTTTTTGTTTTTTTTTTTTTTTTTAATTTCAAAGATAAAAGTTGTTTTTGAGGAAACTTAATAAATGATTTAGATCATTATCAGTAGCCGGATAGTTTAGGTTAATAAACCCCTAGGTAAAACATTCAGTGGGAGGTACTTGGGGCATTTGATGCTTCATTTTCACCTCTCGCGTTTCTCTTTCATAGTCCACACCGTGAGATCTACCCTCGGCCTCAAGGAACCTTTGGCGTGTCCCCCTAACGGATGGTGTTTGGGTAGGTCAGTATCAAGGTGGATGGAGAGAGTGTTCATAGTAAGTAGGAGCGGGAAGTACGACAGCATATCCCTCGGTCTCCC
>NC_052349.1:17815902-17954431 GCF_009727055.1 Benincasa hispida
AATACTAAGGAAACCAAGTAGTTGTGTCTTCTCTTTGGTTCAAGTTTCGTTGCTATTTGTTCGAGGAGTTCATGACTGTTTGAGGAGTTCACGACCTGTCTCTTATACACATCTAGATGTGTATAAGAGACAGGCCAAGAATCGCTCGAACCAACCGATTCGGACATGAACCAGTCGAGCCACGAACCGAACCGGGCGCGAACCGGTTTTTTCTTTCATTCTCGTAGAATTACAACGTTATGATCTAGCATTAGAACGCTAATGATACAACAGTCCGTTTGCCTAATCGCAGTGTTGCAATGCTAGGGCACAACATTGCAACGCTACTGTACAGTTGCAATATTCTTCGATTCTCCTCCGTTTTTGGCCTCGTCTTCTCCAAAATTCATCTGGAAAAGCCATGAACGACTCAACGCAAACTAAATGCAGAATCTATAACGATAATTATGCCTAAAACATGGGCCCTTACAAATCAATTTTGCAAAATTGAAGGCTATAAAGACTAGATACAATACCGAAATTATCCAATATTATAAACAATCATTCTACACATTCATAAATATACATAATGCTAAAATCCCTCCAAGAATCTATAAAATTAATTCTGAAAAATTAGAAAAATTGGGACCAAAACTTGGCTCTGATACCAATTAAAAGAACCGGTGAAGATTTGCAGCGGAAGCGAGGATCAGTCTTAAATCCCAATTTTTACAAAACATGCAATTTTACAAAAACATACAAAAAATTATGCATTTAAATTAAAATTACAACATGTTATTATGAAATTGAGAATAAAGAAAAGAGAAAAGGAGGAACTCACTTTTGAAGATCTAATCTTCTTCACGTAATTCCTTCTCCAAAACGGCAACAAACAGCAACATGCTTGAAACCCTTATTGACACCACCATGAAGGTTTCCTTTATATTCTCTAGAATGAGAATCCAAGGAGTTGTGGATTCTTGGTATTTTGGAAGAGAGGGAACTTGAGAGGAAGAGTGGGTGAAAGCCTAAGAACTTTTCTCAGAGTTTTTTTTTTCTTCCGTGTGTTCAATATTCTTCTCAGTGAAACTCAAGGGAAGAAGAAGATGGTAAAAACCCCTCTGCACCCAACCTACACACACGTACGTAGTCGAGAGAAAAAGGGAGAGGGAGTTACTGTTGAAGTTGATGTCCTAAATCTCTTAGGGTCCTATAGTTTGTAAACCTTGTATGAATAAACTTGTATGTGATTAATAATATTTGATATTTTAGTTGCATTAACCACAAACCAATAAACTAACTGTTGGGATTGATGTCATAATTCTCCCAGAGTCTCGTTATTTGTAATATATACACATTGTTATGAATAAAATAAAAGTTATTTCATTCTGGCATTTACTCATATCCAATAAACAAAGCTTCATGGTTATCATATGTAAACATAAGTATGTATGTGAGATATACAAGTAGATCATGCCTTAAGTGATAACCTAAATAGATATGTAGTATAAGGATTAAGGTGGGATACCTAATCCTGATGACACTACGGATACAACCCGTTTTGTAAAGGATTGCAAGTGTTGTAAACTACTACAGATGATAGACCCTGACCATCTATGTGAAGACATGCGAGCGGGGGTGTCCTATACAAAGAGTTTATATAAGACCAGACCATGAGATTATTCGTTTATGTATATAACGCCGTTGATACTAGAGACTTATATCTCACCTAAACGACTATAGGTGATATGATTTCAATCCTGAGTGTTTTGGGAACTCCTGCCTTTGAGGGCGATCCTTTGATTAGTATGGGTGAGAGTGGCCAGATTGCCAACTCAACATGCCTACCTTTTTAGAGACTTGTCTGATTTGGGAGCTAGGAACTCAGTTACACAAGATGGAATTCACTCATTCCCCGAAGCAGAGGTAAGTAGATAGATTTCTCCCTTAAGGACTGATTCCAGGGCTTGAACATAGTGACCACAGCTTCTCTTTAGAAGAGAGGACTCAGTCATAGTAGGACTATGACTTATGTTCATTAAAGAGATTAGTGGTACTTAAAGAGTTAGACGTAACTATAGAGGCATAGCGGTTATTGGCCGAGCTATACTTACGAGTGATCTGTGAAGGTTTATCACATTGTTGATTGGTTAAAACGGACACATAATATATCTGTAATAAGGAGAGTTCAATTGTCGGTCTTTAGTGGAGTGTCTGGCAGTTAACGGATGATGGATTTCGTGACTAAAGAGTTTAGTTAGTTATTCACGAACTGTTGGAGCTTCGAACTACAGGCCCATAAGGTCAGGGTAGCTCGATGGATTCAAGTTGAGAATCTGTTCTTGGTGTTGATTTGAAATTTTCAAATTGACAAGAGGTAATTCTATTATATATGATATGATCAGTATGGTATATGAGATACATCAAGTGGAGAATTAATGTAAATGAGATTTACATTAAGGACCATGGAATAGAAAAAGAGCTATGGTTTATATGTTTCATGAGATGAAATATTAAAACTATAGGTTATAAATATACTATGGTAAGTTAGTTATCATATATATTTATAATAATATTAATTATTAGATAATTATCTCTTTTTCTCTAATAACTAATTGAGTGGGAGGTTATTGGTAGTTTCATGGTAACCGTGAGATAAAAGGAAAAATGTTTTCCTAATTTTAGTAGTTATTTTTAGATTTCCATTCTTGGAAAGTACTCACAGAAATGTTGTCAAGTAAATACGATTTACTAAACGACAGCTTGAAGAGCCTAGATGATCGTAGAGTATTTCTATACGATAGATACCCAGCTGGCCGATTAGCTAAACAATTACATAGCTTTAGCTAGACGATTGCATAGCTTTTGTTAAACGATTGGGCATCGTCCTATATGATAGGGTTTGACATCTCCCACTTGCTCAATCGTTTACACGATTGTTCTTCTCCGGTCTCACCTCTAACCAAGTCCACACAGAGCCATACTTCTGGATTCTCACACCAAGAATACCAAGGTAGCCATTATGGTGGTGTCATACTCAAGTCGACACTGTCGAGGTTCTGTGGAGGTTGTTCGTTGAGTTCGTAGTGTTCGTGATCTTGGAGATCACTGTGTTTGAGTTTGCTGTGATCGTACAGTGTAGTGGTCGAAGTGTTTGAGCGTTCGTGTTGCATTCTTGCTGGTTGTTCGAGCATTCGTGAACAAGGGTGTTAAAGATAAGTCTTCAAAGATATGTAAATTCTTCCCTTGATCGTTATTAGAGCATACTGTAATTTCGATTTATGCATAGCCTGTATGTTTCTATTTGTGACTGTAATTGTAATGTTCATATATGATTGAAATTTGGAACGATCATTCCGCTGCTCATGGAAATCCTCATGTTCGATTTCTTTCACTAACATCCAAGGTTATCGTTGTAACTTAAACATATATGTGGAGACATACAGGTGGATCATGTTTAAGTGATAACCTAAATGGTCTATAGTATATGGACAAGGACAGGTACCTTATCCTAGTGACACTACGGGTATGGTCTGCTTTGTAGATGTTACAAATGATCTCCTGATTATTCATGTATTAGACATGCGAGCGGAGATATTATATACAAAGGAGTTTGTATAAGACCGAATTGCGAAATGTTTAGTCTTATTATATAACGTCGTTCATAATAGAGACTTTCATTTCACTAGGATGACCAAGATAACTTGACCTTAATCCTAAGTGAGTTTTGAACTCCTGCCTATGAGAGTGGTCCTTTAATTTGTATGGGTGAGAGTGGCTAAATCGGCAACTCAACAAGCATACCATTTTGGGGATTCGTCTGATTACGGGGCTGGAAACTCAACTACATAAGATGAAATTCCCTCCTCCGAAGCAGGGGTAAGTAGATAAATTGCTCCCTTAAGGGTTGATTCCGGATCTTGAACAATGTGGTGTCACACCCTCTTTTGGCCCGAGATGGGTTTAGTCATAGTGAGACTATGATCTATTGTTTATTAGGGGGATCAGTGGTATTTAAGAAGTTAGATGTAACTACAGGGGCAAAATAGTAATTTGGCCCAGCTGTATTTACGAGCAATTTGTGAAGGGTCACCATACTGTTGATTTGTTATATCCAATGGACATAGAAATATATTTGTAGTGCGAATAGTGCAGCTGTCGGTATTTAGTGGAGTGCCCGACAGTTAACGGATGGTGGATAATGTGATTAAAGAGTTTAATTAATTATTCACGTACTATTGAAGCTTTAAGCTACAGGTCCATAAAGTCCCCTTGGTAGCTCAAAAGAATTTAGTTAAGAATCAGTTTTTGGATTAATTTGAAATGTTCAGATTAATAAGAGGAAATTTAATTATATATGATATAATTAAATTAATTCGATTATATATGATATAATTGTTATAATATATTTGATACATTATAGTTTAATCGGAGGAATAAATATTGGAATATGATTCAAATATATTTTCTATGAATAAGATTGATAGTTGTTTAAATTTAATATAGATATGATTTATATCAAATGTCATAAAATAGAGAAAAAGAACTATAGTTTATATTGTATATGATACATATTAAAACTATAGGTTATAAATATAATATGATAAGTTAGTTATCATATTTATTAGATAATTAATCCTTTTTTCTCTCTAACCAACTTAGTGGGAGGGCAGTGGTTTTTATGGAAAAAGGAATAAAAAGAAAAACAATTTTCTTCTTCTTCCTAAGTCTTCTACACAAAATTAAAAGCCTATATGATAGTCTCAGAAAACTACATGATTGAGAGGTTCTCTATACGATAGAGTCAATTTTTCCTTCGATCGTTTTCCTCCTCTAAACACCTAAACTTCCTCCTAACAAAAATAGTCAGAGCTCACCACTCCAAGGTTCTCACCCTAAGAATACTAAGGAAACCAAGTAGTTGTGTCTTCTCTTTGGTTCAAGTTTCGTTGCTATTTGTTCGAGGAGTTCATGACTGTTTGAGGAGTTCACGACAGTACGAGGGATTTACTTGAAGAAGAGTTCTTCAAAGGTATAATCTTTAAACCTTTTTTTTTTTTTGTTGAAAAGCATGTTGTAATTTATGTTATGATGCATAATCTGTACAGTTTACTGTAAACATTTATTTTCAATCGAAATGGGATTTGGACAATCCACTTCTGCTCATAGATTCTCTGTAAAATGAGTTCCTTAAGTTACAACTCCCTCCCAAAATAAATTTTCAAAATAAATTAAATAAAACAAATGTTATTTTAATAAAAATTAATATATATTTATATGATAACTACTTTATCATACAATATATATTAAACTTTATGTTATATCAAATACAACATATAACATATAATTTAATACTGTATCAAATACAATATAACCTATAGTTTTCATTCTCTCATCAATGCATAGTATTTAATATAAATCTCATTTATACTAAATTTAATTATATGAATCCAATTCACATAATTAATATTTACATCATGTTCAAATATTTATTTCCTCTCAAATAAACTTTATATTATAATGTATTAAATACATTATAGTAATTATATCATATATAATTAGATTAAATTAATTATATCACATATAATTAATTTTCTCAATTAATTCGAACAATTCAAATTAATCAAAAAATAATTCTCATTTAATCCATGTTGAGCTACAGAGAGGACCTTATGGACATGTAGCTTGAAGCTATTCAACATCCATTAATTGTCAGACACTCCATTAAAGACAACAATTGCACTCTTCACACTACAGATATATTTTTGCGTTCATTGGATATAACTAATCAACAATGTGATGGCCTTTCACAAATTGCTCGTAAATACAGCTATGCCAAAATTACTGTTTTGCACCTATAGTTACATCTAACTCTTTAAGTACCATTGATCTCTCTAATGAATAATAAGCCATAGTCTAACTATGACCAAATCCCTCTCGAGCCAAGAGAGGTTATGGCGCCACATTGCTCAAGCCCTGGAATCTGCCTTTAAGAGAGCAATTTATCTATTTACCCTGACGTTGGGGAATGAGTGAATTCCGTCTTGTGTAGCTGTGTTCCCAGCTCCTTAATCAGACGAATCCCAAAATGGTAGGCCTATTGAGTTAGCGATCTGGCCACTCTCATCCATACAAATCAAATGATAGCCTTCATAGGTAGGAGTTCACAACTCACTCAGGATTCAGGTTATGTCATCTATGGTCATTCGGGTGAAAAGTAAGTCTTAATTATGAATGGCATTATATGATGAAACTAGTCATTTCGTGGTTCGGTCTTATACAAACTCCTTTGTATAGAATACCCCCGCTCACATGTCTCCACATGAATGATCAGGATCAGATCATTTGTAACACTTTACGACAGTTGTAACATCTACAAAGCGGGTCGTACTCGTATCGTCACTAAGATAAAGTATCCAGCCTTATCCATCTACTACAGACCATTTAGGTTATCACTTAAACATGATCTACCTGTACGTCTCTACATACATGTTGAAGCGACAGATGATAACCTTGGATGTTAGTTTATTGGTTTTGGGTTTAATGCTACTAAATGTCAAATAAACTATCTCATATTTTATTAAATAAATAAAATGTTTGTATAATACAATTACAAACAACAAGACCCTACGAGATTTAGGACATCAACCCCAACACTAACCTCATTGAATTCATCATTGAGGCCAGCGAGAAATTTGTAAACACGAACATCCTCCACCTCTTTCTTGTAGTGTGCTTGATCCTTAGTTGATTCCTATTTATAACCTTAGAAAAGGTCTAAGTCTTGCCAAATTTGTGTCATCTTGTAAAAATACTGTGTAACTGTATCTCCTCCTTGTCGAATATCACTTAGCTTGAGATTCAACTCTAATGCTTGTGATTGATTGTCAAAGTCTGAATACATTTGGTTCAAATTGTCCCATAAGTTCTAGAATAACACACTTAATTGGAACATATTTCCTCATTCATGGAATTGACCAACCACGTCATGACTATGGAATTTTCAACATCCCAAGTAACAAATAGTGGATCCATCTTGGCCAATGCATTGTTTTCACCAGTAGGATAACCAATCTTCCCTTGTCCACAAATATACATTCGTACGTATTGGGACCAACGAATGAAGTTGTCTCCATTAAATCAAATTGTGGTGATTTGGACATTTGAAAGTTGATGATTGTTGGAAACTTTGGCCATTAATGAATTTTTGTTAGACATGTTGTTTGATTGAATCTTAACAACACCACTAACCAAAAATAGAGTTTAAAAAAAACAACTCACAAAAACAACAGCCTCAACAGAAGAGAACAAGAATACTCACGGCAGATCAAATCTTGGTGACCGAAAAACTAATTGATGATGGTAGAAGAGGAAAGGAAATCGTTCGGTGGTGCCGGCAAGCAGATTTAAGATGAAATCGTGGTAGAAAACACTTCCATTCGCGTCAAATCCGAGGTCGTAGGCGAAAACAATTTGGAAATGAGCGAAATCAATGCCAAATCTGAAGGAGCGAAATTAACAATTGACAATGAAATTGACGTTGGATTTGAATGAGCAAAATCAGAGACGACGATCGGCGAAGATCTGAAGGGGTGAAATCATGCCAGATATGAGCGAAATTGACGTTCACAAGTTAATGACGACGAAAAATGAGCGGATCGATGGTGACGGCTCATGGCGACGGCGGTGGGGGCTGGGTGCAACAACGACAATACTAAATTAGGGTTAGGGTTTTCTTGTTTGAGGCTCTGATACCATGTGAAATTATTTCACTTTTTCTTATTATTACAAGGGTACAAAACCCTAATTTAAATAGAATACAGATTTAATGAAATAAGGAAAATATTGACAGATAAGAAAAGAATCCTACCGAATAATTACAACAAATAAAACTAAATAAAATAAAATATTTGCATAAATCAACACTAACCATTTTGATCCTTTAAACATGAAAATGACGGGACCAAAAATGATCATTTTTTTTTAAGTATAAGGATCACAATGAACCAAAGTTTAAAATACAAAAACCAAAATGAGCATGTTTAAAGTATTGAATCCAAAACGAACAAAAATTGAAATTATAGAGACCAAAATGAACATTTTGAAAGTATATGGTCCAAAATAAATCAAAACAAAAAATATAGGTACCAAAGTAGTATTTAAATCTTAAAACAATTACTCTTTTTATGACATTGAAATCGAATCACATTTCCTAAAATACAATTCAATAATGTTATCTATATGGTCAATGGTTGAATATCAAATTAATCTGTTTTTCAAAATATTATTTTTACATGTAAATTTATAAGATTATTTCTTCACAATACAATATCTAATATTGATTTTAGCATAAAATGAATTTTTCCAACCATTACAAATATAATTAACTAATAAAGTTTTTAACGCCACTACAAGCAGAAACTAGCTCCAGAATAGATCTATATTATGAACCTGAGTATGTACCTCAACCTAAGGTATTGTACTTTTAAATTAAAAGTCAAATTTTTTATTCTTCATTTACACATTGTTGAATTAAAAAATAAAAAAAATAAATACCTATTAGGATCAATCTTTGTTTACCATATTGCCAAAGAACAAGATATTTCCAATAAGGATGAACATGATAGACCGAAAAACTGAGCCGATCGATCGATTTCAAGATCGGTACCAGTTTGAAAAAATTTCAAATTAAAAAATTTTAAAGAATAAAACCGACCAACCGACTTTTACTCCTCGACATTTGAGGTTGGTTTGAATATTTACTAAACCGACCATAGTCGGTTCAGTGACGATTTGGTCAGAAATCGACTCCAATTACTGAACTGATGCTCACACCTAATTTGCAATATTAGAGTTTATAAGTATAAAAGCTCAAAAAAAATTATCAACTTATTTAAAAAAATTAAAAAAAAATCCTTTACCACCCATTTGACAATTTCATTAAGGCGGCTAACTATAATAAGTAATAGTTACATTCTAACCAAAGCCTTGTTAAACCCATGATAATTCAAGGTTTAACCACACACATAAGTAAATGGGATTAAATATAACAAAGTTGAATTATTTATTCAGCAAATCTTAAAGTAGTGCAACTCCCTAGTAGTTGGTACATACTCTTTTTCCAAGGTTGGAATTTCAAATCTTCACACTTCACTTTATGTTTTTTGAAAAAAAATGATTAAGTTATACCTTCGACCAAGAGATTAGAAGTCTCAAATCTTCTTACACCTAAATATTCTATGTTGAACCAAAAAAAAGTTCAATTTAATAAACTCTTATAGAGATTGTCTTCATATGGTCTCAAATTATAAAATAGTGTGTAATTTAAAATATTTTTATTAGTGTAGTCCATGTGTGAAAGAAATCAAAATGTGTGTTAATGTGGAGTCAATCAAATTCCAAAAGTAGACGTGTTTTTAATTACATGGTAATGCTAGTGTTGGTCACTAAAAAGTGGGTAAACTTTAGAAATTTCATAGGGGATTAAAGGAAGTCAAACTTAGGTCATGTGGGTGAATATTTATCAAAAGGGTTTGATAAGGACAGTTGTCCTAATCTTTAAGGATCTAAATTTATATGTTTATGTGCACTTACCCTAATCTGATTAAGGATGTTTCTTTGTTTGTCTATAAATATGCATGTCCTTTTAAATTGACAAAACATGGTTGGAAGGCAATTGTATGATTGGTTATCCTACTTGTATTCTTTTTCACTAAAATGGTGAGCCCCAAAATCAATACCAACTAAAGTTAATTCTAGGTCTCACCATCCTTAGTACCTTTTTATAATTTTGTATTATTTTATTTTTTGTGTTTTTTAAAAATAAAAAAACATATGAGACAAATTGCATTATTATTGTATATAGCAATGAAAGGGGGGAATTGACTAAAAATCTAGTAACTAAGGGTTTTTTAAGAAAGAAAACAAATAGTAATTGTAATATATTAGCATTAGTTAAAATTGTCATTTAAAAACTTTTTAAAAAATAATAATAAAAAAAGAGACCCTTCCCTGATTGGTATAAGAAAAGGAGGAAAGTGATCAAGATGCTACTTGAGAATGGTAAAATAAAATACTTCATAGTTTTGTATTCATTTTAGACAAAGCTTCCATTGGCAGTAGAGTTTCTAAAATTATATCTACTTTTAGCTAAATTGTTTTTAGAATAAACCCTTTTAACTAATTAAACCATATCTTATAAAATCTGCCTTTTTTGTACTAAATAGTCACTTTTAGAAAGAATTATAAGCAAAGGCTACATAAATAATCCATATCTTTATTTATTTTATATTAACTGTACTATATATATATTAAAAAAAATCAGACTTTGTAAAAACAGGAGGTAAGTAGTTTTTGAAAAACTAAAAAGAAAAGAAAAATCATGAAAAAGGTGAGAATAGACCCTAAATAACATGGGAATGTCTTTTAAAGATAGCTTTATTACATATACAAAGAAAGCAAACTAGAATAACTCCCAAAATATAAAGATTTAGGAGATCCCATATAGAGTGTTTCCTATGAAAAACAAAACAAAGTTGCGATAGGTAGAAGTAGCGTACATATAATCTTTATTTTCAAAAGCTAAAAACCGAATATCAAATGTGTTATTTTTGAAAAATAAGGCATTGACTATCATTCAAGGTATATACTGATGCTTCAAAGGTAGGGTAATGGATGGCTTCCTCGCAAGAAGCTTTATAGTTAGTGGTTTGTCTATCTTCTTTATTTTTCGCATGTTAGGATTATTGAAAATCTTGAAAGGATAAATACACACACGTTTATAACTAGTTGCATAGCATACCAATTTGGGCATATATCCTTGATCGAGATTAAAGTATCAAATTCCCACCTCACATGAACTTGTAAACAGTAAAGAAAAAGAAATTAAAAGACCATCCTATGGAAGCACATTGGAATAACACCTAATTAAAAAAGAAATGAGAGAAGAGACTCATCTATCATGAAAGGCCTTTCCGCTTCAAAAGTTTTATAATGCATTTTAGAGAGACCAACTTCACCACGTTTTTTCATTCAGTCCATTCTCTAACTCACCTGTGTGGCGGCGCCTTTTAAATGCCTTTCCACCTATTTTGCTGCTTGAAGCTTTTTGTCTCCATGTCCTTTTAACTTTTGCAAAATGGGGTCTCTTCTAGAATGTTCTAGAAACAAACAGTAACCTTCAGAAAAGGGAAAAGGAAGAGGATATCTGAATCTGAAAAGATTCCTTCCTCAAGACAAACTAACTCAGGAACCTGCTTTACAAAAGACTAGGATTCAACACAGAATATGAATTGCTTAGATTTGGATTCCCTCTCTTTCAGAAAGTATAAATAAATAAGTAGAATGGTAAACAACAATCGAACCAACAGCTGCTTTGAGACTATCAGACATATATCATCAGAGCATGTTATCATGATTTGTCTATTTGTTACCAAGAAACAATAATATAAACCCCCCCATCAATGAAACTTGTCTTGTAATTTCATTAGCCAGACATTAATAATATTCTATGTTGCTTGCTTTGAGAAAGAGATAGTTTGGGCAAGAATTACCTCAAGTATTGCTGGGTAAGCAAAGCATCATCATTGCTCTCCTATTTCCACAGCAACAAGAGATCTGTATTGTAACAGTAGTATTTTTCTAGACATTATCAAAAGTTAGGAAGGGAAAAAAATCATTTCAGCTCTAAAGTTCACAAGGCTTCAGAAGGAAGGACTGCACTGGAATACAATATATCATAAGCAAAAGAAAAAAGGAAATTGTTATAGAATTTGCAGGTTTCTTTTGAAATGTAAACTTTGTAAATTCATCCAAAGCCAAGTCTAGCAATGAATGTTTCACTACATAACTTGATATTAAAATCCCGTACAAGATCACATTGCCATTGGAGTGACTCCCAGAGTCTTAAATACATCTTTTTCCACAATAAATGAGGGAAAAAAACGAGTGGGAATAACACAGCTTCAAATTCATATTCAATTCGAATTGAAAGCTTGTGCCCTGGTCATGGGAAAACTTGGAAAGAGATGGGCAAAAGCAGAGCGTAGCTCGAAAAGAAATCATCGTGGAACAGACCCTTTTGTTTGTCTTGGAAAATACTGATCAAAGCAGCAAAAATGGGCAACAAACTCCAGAAAGGAAATCGTGATGCAAAGGTACCTAACTGCTATCGCTGCTTTCAGGATTATTCATAAGGCAGAGGCAGAAGACTGTACGAAATTTGCTACATTCTTTTAGGTTGA
Organism: Benincasa hispida; assembly: GCF_009727055.1. Classification (NCBI taxonomy): domain Eukaryota; kingdom Viridiplantae; phylum Streptophyta; class Magnoliopsida; order Cucurbitales; family Cucurbitaceae; genus Benincasa; species Benincasa hispida. The sequence continues at coordinate 17,828,124 of NC_052349.1, forward strand.
CCATAACTTATTCAGGCTGAGATAAATTTAAATATAAGGATTGTATGGACACAGAAGGTCAGAGCTGAGGTATGCTAGACCTGGACTATGGGAACCATTGTAATAGGAAAAGAAAAGATCTTTGGTTTTGGGCTTGGGCAAAAAATAGGATGTTTTGATCCTGAGGCAGCTTAGCTTCAAGTACGACCCTCCACACTGGTGGTGCTGGAGGTACTGCCCACTGACGGGCCAGAACTTTGAGAAGACCGTTGAACACTTGAATGAGAATGCATTTCTGTCCTCGATGTAGTTGAACCGACCAATCCACTAGATGTGCTCATTGATGAAGACATTCTTGAAGGGTTAGAATCCTTTCTGGATCCTGAAAAATGTTCAGGCCTCAACTCTGAGGATGAGGATGATGGGGCTAAAGTACCGGCTACTGATCCCACAGGGTAGGGTGCCACTGGCATATCTGCAAGAGATGATGCAGATGGACTGTAACTAAGTCGATCCATCGAGTGGTCAAATTTGCACGCAGGGCCAAACTTGCACATTCCTCGCTGCATGAAGTGAGTACAAGGTGGAGCACCCTGAAAAAAGATTGTGTTAGCAACCATTCTGCCTACACGGCTAAAAAGGGAACCACGACCGTACAAACATTTAAAAACAAGAGACAGATGGCTACCAGACAATGGATTAAACTAAATTAATGCAGTATATGAAACAATGATAATAAGTTCAATCAAGCCATTTAACTTGCACAGATAGCAGCTGTATAACTGAAGATTAAGAAGGCTAGGCGACTAAAATCTAATTGATGTTTGACAGGTTTTGCCACATGACATAGCATGCAAATTACAGTGCAGTACAAGTTTGCCATTAACAAATTCCTTCTCCCTCTCCAAGAAGGATAGCGTATAACTCGGCGCTAACTACACAGAAAAGGTATGGGACTTTAAGCACTACATATCCCGAAATCTAACAGCCACATTACGTAAAGTCCACAAGGAAGATCCCAGTGGATCTGGAAAGGGAACAAGTTGATTTGGTAATATGAAGTTTATTTGAGCTCTTCCAACATGGATCTCAAGGAGGAAACAGATAAAATATGATTCAGGAAGATGAAAAAACCAGACCTTGTAGAGATAATGACAATTATATGAAAAGTAATTTCAGTCACAGCGGTCAATCCAACAGCATATTGACATAAAAGGTCCCCTTAATTTAATCTTAACAAGAAGAAAATTTTCCAGAATATAATACATATTTCAAATGCTTGACCTACGTTAAAAACTCAAACAGAGACCTGACGACAAATGCTGCAACTAAACAATGAAACTACTCTTAAAGGATATGTTCCCTCTTCACTTATTCAAACAAGTTCCGGAAAAGCATTATAACATCAATTCTATAGCTCAAGTCATCAGTTATAGGGAACATGTACATCTAATGTATGGCTGATCATTGAGCATTCTCCCATAGACTTGAGCCATGACCTCAAGAATAATTTTGGAATTGAGCAATTTCTTTTTCTTTTTTTCTTTTCTGTAATTAAATAACATTTGAAGAATGGGCAAAAAACGTATGTCAATCACTATATATATCCAATAGGCAATAATAATTAAGATAGGGAAGAGTGAATCTAGAAATAAGGTAGACAAAAAAAATAAATTCAAGCATCATTTTTAATCCAAATGAGACTTTGTGCAAAAGAGACTAACCGGGCGTAGAGGAAGACCTAGTTGGCTAAGGAGAACACTTGGCCTCGAAGTAACCAATTCTGGTGGGTGATGGTATCTACAAGAAGATCCAAATTTACAATCCCCCGTTCTCATGTAATATTGACACTCTGGCTGCCCAGGTCTTTCTGGGAATGAGTGCTCCTTTTGGCTAGTACTTGACGGGCCAGCAGACGGCATGGGTTGATAAGATCCTGCAAAGCCAGATGCAGAAGGCGAAACATGTGCCAGACCATAAAGTGGCCCTGATCCAACAGAAGGTTGAGCACTGGGAGAGGCTACTGGACTCATAGGTGCCTGCACCAGTAGTTAACAGCTCCGTTAAGTGCAAGGATATAAAACGAGACATAATGGCAAGTAAGAGTAAGAGAATTGTTCATACTGGGTAAGGACTCCAACTTGGGAATTGAACAACGCCTGGGGAAACCAACATAGGACCATAAGGGCCAGGAACGTATGGGCTTGACAGCAATGAAGGCCTTGCAAGTATTACTCCATATTGTTGTGACGAATGAGCAGATGGAGACTGCACAGGAGGATAAACAGAGGGTGCAGGCACTGGAGGTGGCATTGGTGTAACCTGAACGGGTGATGGTGCTGGAAACTGCAAGCCAGCTGGTTCTGGGTGATGAAATTTGCACGTAGCACCAAACTTGCACTGTCCACTCTTCAAATAATAAGAACACTCCTTCTCACCCTGCCATCAAAAGCCTGTAGGTTAGCAAGCTTATAATATTATGCGCGTCCTGGAACGCTCCAAATAATATAAAAACAAGCGAAAAATGCGAGACACAGACCGGCCGTAGTGGATAGCCATAGAAATTCAGCGACACGGGGCTGAGAGAACCTCTTTCCTGCTGAGGATGGTGATACTTACAGGAAGCACCAAATTTGCACATTCCTGTCCTCATATAGTACTGCAGATTTCATTAAGATCGGCATTATCAATGACAAGCCATGTACAAAATACTATTCATGTACATGAATCAACCAATTACAGCGTATTTTAGTCAAAATAAACACACAAGTATCCATCCCACACTCTCAAAGAATTTCATTAACGCACATTGCCCAACGTCATCCCATTGAAGACTAGATACCAAAAGTTTGATATTCAATTGAACCACCAGAATGAAGTACCTGACACACAGGCTGCCCTATTCGCTCGGGATACTCTCTTCCACCAGGTCTAGAACCTCCTAAAACCTGATCAGCATGAAATCCACCGAAATCAACGAATGAAAAAAAGAGGCGAAAAGTTCGGAAGCACTTTGCCGACAATTCAACGATTAACATTTTTTTAAGAAAAAAGAAGGGCATCTTGGTAGAATCAGAATTAAACAAAAACAAATAAACTTAAGAAAAAGGATTAGAAGTGAAGGTGAAGTAGAGCAATTGGAGGGATCAAATAGCTTAAAGCCCAATCAAACTAGAAAAGAAGCCCTAAAATAGAAGAAATCAACAGAAATTAGAAAAGATCGAAAGAGGATACCGCGGTACGCTCACGGGGATGATTAAACCTACAACGAGAGCCATATCCACAAAATCCCGTACGTAGGTAATATATACAATCAGCCTCTTCAGGACGTTCAGGGTACGATTCCCTTTCCCTGGATCCCAAAGGCCAAAGCGAGCCTGCATTATGTGAAAACGAAAATCAAAGAAAGAAACAACATCGAGAAAGCAGGAAAAACAACGAATCGAAACGAAAATCTGAAGAAATCAAGAGTGAAAGACGGAATGCAGGGTGGAAACAGTAACCTCCATGGGGTGTATGAGGTCCGGAAGCGGTCCATTCAGGTGACGGATCGGAGTGAGAACCTTCAATAGAGTGACCGTACGGCTTCATGGTACGGCCTGCCGTAAGGGTGAGAATGAGTGAAGGGAAAGTGATGAAGAGAAAATGGGTGTAAGAAGAAGAAGAAGAGATTGAAGAGTTGCAGAAGAAAGAACGGAAGCTCCGATCACATGGAGATCATCTTTGAGAGAAGAAGTAGAAGAAGAAGAAACGGAGCTGAAGGAGGAAGAAGAAGAAGAAGAAGCGCTTTCTTTCTTTTTGGATTTTCTGGGTTTTTGCTTTTGCCCCCTTCTTTCTTCTTCTCTCTCTTGCTTCTTACACAACAGTATCTCTGTTTTGAGCTTTTTTTTTATTATTATTATTATTTTTTAATTTATAATTAATGAAATTAAAATTAATTTTCTCTGTAGAGAAGAGAAGCACTTTTGAAAGCGTTTTTTGTTTTTCATCTCTCTCTTCCTTTATGTTCCATAACTTTGAGAGGTTCTCTTTTTGTGTGTCGGAGTTGGTTGGTCTTTATACGCGCCAAACACTAAAATATTTTTTTTCTTCCTTTTCCATTTTTTTTTTTTTTTTAAAAAATTTCTTCAGGTTATATTTAGCATAAAAAAAAAATATATAAAATCCTAAACTAATCTATCAATTTATATTTTCATTCAAATTTTATTTGAAAAATTATTGTATGAGAAATATAATTACTTTTTTTTTATTAAAATTACATTTGAAAATCGATAATGCATCAATTCTTAATTTCTTCAAATGTTGGATTAACATAATTGATGTATGAGATGATTTTCTAAGGTAATTTTATTTGAGCATATTGATTCACTCATGAAGCTTTTAGGGTTTTAGACGATAAAATTATGTCTTTCTACTATATTGTCAAGAAGAAACCAAAATCTCACTATTAATAATATCATATAAATAATCATTGCTTAGTGTCTCAAAGGTCATGTGTCACTATTCATGTTGTCCATGTGTCATGTAATTCATGTTTGGTGTCCATATAAGTCCACATCCTACTTACCACTTTGGTGGATCTTAAGAACACACCTACATTGGTGAGAATTCCACTTCCACCAATTTCCATATTATCCAATTTCATAATTTTGGTTATTTTATGTTTTAATTATTTTATTTTATAAATTTAGTTTTTATTTATTTATTATTATTCTATAAAAATATTATTATATTATATTTTTCATATCTGTATCCCATTGTGCTCCTCAATTTTCATAACACGTTATCAGCACGAGCTCCTGTCGTTTTTCCCGCTAAAGGTATGTTGATTTTTCCCTCTTCATTATAATTAATAAATTTAATGTTATTTTGCATATTCAATATCTATTAAATTTCTAACATAAGTACAATATTTTATGATAGTGTTGTCATGACAAATCTTACAAAATTAGAATTTTTCGTCATTGATATTAACGACAATAATTATTTGTCATGGGTACTTGATGCCGAAATCCACCTGGATGTTATGAATCTTGGGGAGACTCTTAAAGAAATATGACAAAAGCAAAAGTTATGATTTTCCTTTGTCATCATATCCACGAGGAATTGAAAATGGAGTATCTTACAATAAAAGAACCCTGTATCTTGTGGAAAAATTTAAATGAGAGGTATGATCATAAAAAAACAGTTATTCGTCCGAAAGCTCGTTATGAGTGAATGCACTTGAGGCTACAACATTTCAAATCAGTAAGTGATTACAACTCCATATTATTTAAAATCAATTCAAAATTGTTGTTATGCGGAGAGAAAATTACTGATGTTGATATGCTAGAGAAGATATTTTCTATATTTCGTGTCTTGAATATGCTCCTGCAGCAGCAATATCGGTTTTAAACAATATTCTGAATTAATTTCATGTCTTTTCGTGATCGAACAAAATAACGAATTGTTGATGAAAAATCATGAATCTCGACCAACCGGAACAATACTATTCCCTGAAGTGAATGCTGTAAATTTTAATAATAATCATAGTCGAGGTCGTGGTCGCGGTCGAGGTTGAGGTCGTGACCGTGACAGAGGAAGAAATAATTATTATTTTTGTGGTGGTCGTTCTAATCATTTAAATTTCAAAATAACCACACAAAATGATGATCACAAAGGAAAACTCCACAAGATAAAAGTTCAAAGAGTGTTGAAAATAAATGCTTCCAATGCGGAATGACTGGGCATTGGTCATGTACCTGTCGTACGTCAAAACACTTAGTTGACCTCTATCAAGCCTCTCTGAAGGAAAAATAGAAAAATGTGGAAGTAAATTTTGTATACCAGGATAATGACATATTTGACCCATCCCATATGACAAATTTGGATGTGGTGGACTTCTTTGAATCTTCTGAAAAGAAGATTGGCACGGTTGGTGGTACATCAAGTGTTTCTTTTGACTTTGAGAATATCTATACTTAATGTTGTTGTTTTCTTTTATCTATCTTCATGTTTTTTTTAGTAACCTTTGTATATTTTAAGTGTTGTTTTTCTCATTGTAATTATTTTCTTTTAATGAAGAAACATGAATCATTTTCATATGTTGGGTATTTCAAAAATTAGCAAACAAGATCTATGTCTGGCAGACAATGCAATTACACATACAATACTTACAAATAAAAAATAATTTTCCAAATTGATAATGCTGAAAGCAAAAGTAAATACAATATCAAGTTCTGCAAACTTGGTCGAAGGTTTTGGAAAAACAAATATTATTTTGCCTAGAGGAACAAAATTTATAATTGACAATGCATTGTTTTCTAGTCAATCAAAAAGAAATCTTTTAAGTTTTAAAGATATACGTTGCAATGGTTATCATATTGAAACTGATAGTAAGAATAATGTGGAATATCTATATATCATATCCACTATCTCAAATAAAAACGTATATTGGAAGAGTTGCCTGCTTTATCTCATGGATTGTATTATACTCATATACGAATAATTGAAACATATGCAACATTGAACTTGAAATTCATGAATCAAGACATATTTATGATTTGGCATAACTGATTGGGTCATCAAGGATCTATAATGATAAGGAGAATTATTGAAAATTCAAATGGACACTTATCGAAAAACCAGAAGATTCTTCAATCTAATGAATTATCATGTGATGCTTGCTCTCAAAGAAAATTGATAATGAGACCATCACCATCTAAATTGGGGACTGAATCACCCGCATTTTTAGAAATGGTGATATATGTGAACTCATTAACCCACCAAGTGGATCATTTAGATATTTTATGGTATTAATAGATGTATCCAGCAGATGGTCACACATGTGCTTATTATCAAGTCGAAATCTTGCATTTGCAAGATTACTTGCTCAAATAATTAACTTAAGAGCACAATTTTCTAATCATACAATTAAGACCATTTGTCTTGATAATGCTGGTGAATTTACATTCTAGACTTTTGATAATTATTGTATGTCAATTGGGATAAGTGTCGAACATCTTGTAGCTCATGTGTCATACACAAAATGGTTTAGCAGAATCATTTATAGAACGTTTACAATTAATCACAAGATCATTACTTATGAGAGCTAAGCTTCCTTCATCTATATGGAGACATGCTATTTTGCATGCAGCGCCACTTGTATGCATTAGATCAGTAGCTTATCATAAGTACTCACCATTACAATTAGGTTATGGTCATGAGCCAAAAATTTCCTATATGAGAATTTTTGTATGTGCAGTATATGTTCCAATTGCTCCACCACAACGCACTAAGATGGATCTTCAAAGGAGGTTAGGAATATATGTTGGATATGATTCCCCATCAATTATTAAATATCTTGAGCTCGTGACGGATGATGTATTTACTACACGATTGCTAATTGTCATTTTAATGAGACAAATTTTCCAACATTAGGGAGAGGAATTAAGAAGTTGAAAAAAGAAATTACACAGAATGTATCATTATTGTCTCATTTAGATCATCGTACAGATCAATGTGAACTTGAAGTTCAGAAAATAATTCATTTGCAAAATATAGCAAATCAATTACAGATGCATTTATAGACGTAAAGAAAGTAACTAAGTCACATATACTAGCTGCAAATGTTCCATCAAAAATTGATATCCCAACACAACAAGTTGTCACTAATGAGTCTGGAACATGCCAGAAGCATGGTAGACCAGTAGGTTCTAAAGACAAAAATCCTCGAAAACGAAAAAGAATTAATAATGAAAAAGAATTGGTTGAGAATGTAAATACTTATAAAGAAATCCTTAACATGACCAGTGAGGAAGGTGAAATACCTAAAGATAATAATGAAAGTTCAACAAACTATGTCATGACAGGAAAAAGATGGAATCGAACTAATGTAATTATTGACAACGTTTTTGCGTATAATGTTGCTCTTGATATTATATATGAAAATGAGGATCCTGAATCAAAATTTGTTGAAGAATGTCAACATAGAAAAGATTGACTTCAGTGGAAAGAAGCAATTGAGGCATAATTAAACTCACTTTCAAAACGTCAGGTTTTTTTACTTGTAGTCCGAACACTAGAAATGTTAAACCTGTGGGGTACAAATGGATATTTGTGAGGAAAAGAAATGAAAATAATGAGGTCATGAGATATAAAGCAAGACTAGTTGCACAAGATTTTTCACAAAGACCTGATATTGATTTTGAGGAGACGTATTCTCCGGTGGTGGATGCAATTACATTGAGATATCTAATTTGCTTGACTGTGTATAAAAGTCTAGATATGCATCTTATGGATGTAGTCATAGCATATTTATATGGATCTCTTGATAATGATATTTATATGAGAATCCCAGAAGGACTTAAGGTATCTGAAACATATACATCAAATTCTCGAGAATGGTATTCAATAAAGTTACAGAGATCACTATGGATTGAAACAATCAGGACGGATGTGGTACAAGCGCTTGAGTGGATATTTATTGAAAGAATGATATCAAAATAATTCAATATGTTTGTGTGCTTTTATAAAGAAATCAAAATCAGGATTTGCTATTATAACTGTATATGTTGATGACTTGAATATAATTGGAACTCTTGGAGAGCTTTCAAAGGCAATAGAATATCTTAAGAAATAATTTGAGAAGAAAGATATCGGAAAAACAAAATTTTGCCTTTGTTTGCAAATTGAGCATTTAGCAAATGGAATATTTATTCATCAATCAACTTATACAGGAAAAATCTTGAAAAGATTTTATATGGACAAGGCACATCCATTAAATATTCCAATGAAAGTCCATTCATTGGATATAAAGAAAGATATATTTCGACCTCGACAAGATAATGAAGAACTTCTTGGTCCTGAAGTACCATATTTTAGTGCAATTGGTGCACTTATGTAGCTTGCTAATAATACAAGATCAGATATTGCATTTTCAGTAAATTTTTTAGCTAGATATAATTTTTCTCCTACAAAAAGACATTGGAACGAAATTAAGCATATACTTCGTTATCTCGGAGGAACAATCGATATGGGTTTGTTTTATTCAAATCAAATTTTGATCTAGTTGGTTATGCAAATTCTGGATATTTATTTGATCCACATAAAGCTATATCTAAAATAGGTTATTTGTTCATATTTGAAAGAATTGTTATATCATGGTGATCGGTGAAACAGACTATAACAGTCCATTCCTCAAATCATTTGAAATTCTTTCAATTCACGAGGCTAGTCAATAATGTGTATGTCTAAGGTCAATGACTTTGTACATTCGTGAAATGTGTGACTCGTCTTCTAATAAAAATATTCCAACAATATTATACGAAGACAACACAACTTGCATAGCCCAAATCAAAGGATGATATATTAAAGGAGATAGAACAAAGCATATTTTACCAAAGCTTTTCTACACTCATGATCTTGAAGAAAATGATGACATCACTGTACAATAAATTTGTTGAAGGATAACCTAGCAAACCTATTTACAAAGGCATACCAATCGCAACTTTTGAAATATTGGTACACAATATTGGAATGCGACGACTCAAAGATCTTAAGTAATGTTTTCACGAGGGGGAGTAAATATATTGTATTTTTTTAGGAGTATGTATTATATGAAATATGTACTCTTTTTCCTTCACTAGAGTTTTTCCTAGTAAGATTTTTGTAGGGTTGTATCAATAGCAGCGGAAGCATAAGGATCATCTAAGCATTCAAATTCACTAATTTTGACAAAATATAAAGCATGCTTTTGCAGAAAAAGTGAGTTTCAAGACATACCTCTTGTAGAACTTCTTCAAAACTCCTTCACCAGCTATAATCTTCTCCAAATCTTATTGTAGATCACCTCAAGATCTTCCCCACTATTCTATTGGTGCTCTAAATTGAGTTGTGGGACTCAAAACAAGCTAGAATCAAGGGATGAAGGAGAAAAGCTCACTGGTGTAATCTTGTTGAAGAACCTTTCTTCAAACTAGTTTTTCTATAAAAAAAAAAAAACTCTATAGATTGCATGCCCGATTTTCACTCCAATCTCTTCATTATTTTGCAGACCAACATGCAAAGAGAAGAGTTGCATGAGTTGCAGCTCATGCCTAGAGAAGACAAAGGCAAGAAGATGCAATATGTGTGAGCTACTTCAAAAGATGGATAATGGAAAAAAAATCTTTTTTTCCATTTTGTGTTTTGTTTGCCAATTTATCCAATTTTATCTTAAAATCAAAATTTGATTTTATAAATCTATTTTGATTTTAAAAATAAAAATTTCATTAATTTCATTAATTGATTATTAAATAAAACTTAATTAATTTAATATCAAATATTAAATTAATTTTAACACATATTCATCTTTATATATATAAATATACAAATTCTCCTATTCCGTTTCATTATAGAATTAAACATAATTATATCTCATATAATTACTAATTCCTTTAATTCTAATTTGAACATTTCAAATTAACTTATCACGCTATTCTAGAGCTAGTCCATTACGAGCTAGTAGGGGGACCTCGCGGACCTACAGATCATGGGCCCAACGATTCAAGATTAATTGGCTAAACTCATTAGACAAAATTAATCTTCATTCGTTAACTAATTGGTCACTCCACTAAAGCCCATAGTTGCATTCCCTTCATTGTAGATATATTATGTTCACATGATTTAACCATAATCATCAAGTCGACCCTTCACAGGTTGTTCGTAATAACGGCTGGGTCAAATATCTGTTTTACCCCCGAGATTACTTCTTATTCCTCAAGTTCCTACTGATCCTCTAATGAACAACTGGTTTGTGATCCAATCACTAAACCAAACTCTCTCAGCCCAGTGAGAGGGTGGGACCCCTTGTTCAAGACATGGATTCAATACTTGTGAGAACAACCTTTCTTCTATCCCTAAATTGGGTAAGCGTAAACTCTGTCTTGCACCCTATGTTCCAAGTTATCTATCCGGTCTTACCCCTGAAAGGGAGTCTTATTGAGTCGACGCTATTGAGCCAACCCTCAACTATGCAAATCTAAGGGCAATTCTGAATAAACAGGAGTTCATAGTTAGCTCAGGATTAAGATCGAGTTACCTAAGTCATCTAGGTGAAATGGTCAGTCTTAAACAGTAAACATTATAAGAGTGACTTATTTCTTGGTCCTGATTTTATGCAAACTCATTGCATAGGACACCACCACTCCTCATGTCATAACATGTACGAATTAGGATCACATCGTATGTAGCATTTTACAACTCTTTGTAACAACTACAAGGTAGGTCGCATCCAATGGTGTTACCAGAATAAGGTATCCAACCTCATTCATGTACCATAGATAATTTTGACTATTAACTCGAACCCGATCCACTTTTATGTCTCCACATAAAGTTCAAGTACTCATACAATTGTCATGAGTCTTAGTTTATTGGATTTAAACTTTCATAAAATTTAAGAGATCAATAACAAGTATATTGATAATAGAAAATGTTTATTATTTTACAAACTGCGAGTTTTTAGGACATAAAAACCAACAGTTTTAACGAGGCATATTTCATATATATATGTGTGGACATCTAAGGAGGAGTATTATGAATATCATAATAGAAAATAGATGCTCATTGCTTAATGTCCCAGAGGCCATGTGTCACCATCCATATTGTCCATGTGCCATGTAATTGTTCATGCTTGAGATCCATGTAAGTCTATATCTTATTTGTCACTTTGCCTATAAATAGTGTCATGTAATTGTCCATGTGCCATTTTAATGTTTTGTGTATTTATAATTTTTGAACCTCTATGAGATTAAGATCAAGACATCCGTATTTCTATCAACCTTCAAAGTTGAAGCCTTCTTCTTCTTCTTCTTCTTCTTCTTCTTCTTCTTCTTCTTCTTCTTCTAACTTCAACCTTGGTTTTTACCATCAAAGAAAAGTTAACCTACATTGGGTAGTTGTGAATTTGAATTTGGGTAAGTTGATGTTGGAATAAATGATATGTGATCTTTCAAATAAAGGAGAATTTGTTCCTAACTTCAAGATTTTGATTTCCACAATCTAATTGGTCAAACTAGATTGAAAGTCCCCGTCTGCTCCGTTTTTCCTCCTCTCTAAGTTGCATTGTTTCATGAATGACTATGTCTTTTTGTAATTAGCCAACTTGAAGAAGAGACATGACTATTCGAATGACCATGAATAGTCCATAAATATGTTTATTCTTCAAATTGCATAAGAGACAATAACTTTTTCCATAAGTATTAGGGACATGGGGTGTACATTGATCTGTCGGTGTCGGTTTTCTCCCAAAACCGACACTGAAAACCAACCAAAAAAAGGGGTATGAAATTCGCACAACCATCGGTCGGTTGGCTTGATCTCTTTTTTCTCTTTTTTATTTTTTCTTTTTTTATACAAAGCCAAGGGTGAATGAAAAGGAATGATGAACTGATATAGTGTTATTGTTAGGTTAATATAATTTGCAACTTTTTAAATTTTAAATCAATCATTTTGTTTTATGAAAAAAATTAAATCAATCATGTAGTGGGTTTTGAAAATTAGGCAACATAAAAAAATATAATAAATCAATACTAAAATAGTAGGTTTGGGCTTGGGTTGGTGGTAGTGGGCGCGTTTTCTATACTTTTTTATATTAGAAAATTAAAAAAAAAAAAAACAAATAAAACTAATATATGTGTTGTCGGTCGATTTTCCAATTTTCTTAAAGAAAAACTGACATCCGACCAACCTTAACTCTATCGATTACGATCGTTCGAATCGGTTGTCGGTACTTTTATGTATAGTGATTGATTTTCGATAATTTTATGTACACTGAACATAAAAGCGTCGAAAACTGATCCATCGATCGAATTAAGGTCAGTCGGTCAGGGTTAGGGGTCATCGGTCAGTTGTCAGTTTTTCTATTTAAAAAATTGAAAAATTGACCAACTGACTAACACACACACACACACACACACATATATACATATATATATATATATTAGTTTTTTTATTACTTTTTCTATCTTACATATATTCTTTTCCTCTAATAGTTGCCATAGACTTTCACCAAATCCACCACTATAAACCTTATATAGCGTGTTACCTAGTCCGTTCAAAATGTAGTTCATGCATAACTATTTTGCATGTTTCTCTTTGCATTGTCTTCTCCTTCAACATTACAATAGCATTAAAAAAAAGAAGAAGAAGAAGAAGAAGAAATTGTCATGTTCCAAGTTGCAAGAGAACGGAATTTCTTGTTGTCATCATTTGAAATCATTTAGTTGAATTTCTCATAATTTTCCTCTAAGATTTCCACTAAAATGTAGTACAACAATTTTGTATCATTGATGGTATTAATGTGAGACCGATCACCATATATTGGTTAGACAAAGTAAAGAAGTTTATTGAACAATTTCTCACAAAATAAAATCGATAAAGCAACAAAATAAATTTGGAAACATTATTCATCATGCTTGAAACTTAAAATAACACGTAAACATTTTGTTTAAAATTTGAGATATTGCATTAACAATTCTACATAATTTATGTGCACATTATACACATTACGCATAAAACTGAAAACATCACAAGAATGCTTGTTACTCTTTATGCATAATAGTAAAAGCATGCAAAGATAAGCCAATGAAAAAAAATAATAACAAAAATAGTGCAATACGCATGGCTTAAATCACTATTCTCATAAATATAATTGTATAAATACAAAATTAGTGCTAAAATTCAAATAATTAATCCATTGCAAATATGCCAAACGGTGAATTTGTTGCTTTATCGATTTTCTTTGATGAGAAATCGTTAAATAAACTTCTTTACTTTGTCTAACCAATATATGGTGATCGATCTCATATTAATATCATCAATGATACAAAATTGTTGTACTAAATTTTAGTGGAAATCGTGGAGGAAAATTATGAGAAATTTAACTAAATGATTTCAAATGATGATAAAAAGAAATCATTCTCTTGCAACTTGGGATATAGCAATTTTTTTTTTAATGTTATTGTAATGTTGAAGGAGCCAACGCAAAGAGAAACATGCAAAATAGTTATGCATGAACTACATTTTGAACGGACTAGATAACACACTATATATTGTTTATAGTGATGGATTTGTTGAAAATCTATGACAATTATTAGAGGAAAAGAATATATGTAAGATAGAAAATATAATAACAATGATATTTATGGTTGAAAATTTTCTGATCTATAAACTGATTGATTCCAAAACCGCGATAAGACTTATTTAGTGAATATGACTTGCCGTTTAAAGGTCAATGATGTTTTGTATAGAATTTTATATGCAAAAACATAGAAAATTCCTTGGGACTTGTGAAAAAGTCGAAAACCTTTTGAAAGTCTTATGTTATTATAGGGATATCAGTGAAAAGTGACTATTCCCAATTGATAATCCAAGGTTTAGAATATTGGATAATAAATTAAAAAGAGATTGGGACATGTTTGAATTGGCTACAACATGTTTTGTATAGTATTCCTATAGTGAATACAATCTATACCTCTTTAGTGAATAATAATATCTCGACGTATAAGACGAAAACATTATACAATCAGACAACTACTATTTAGTGAAATTATCACAATTGCCTTTGTAAGCTCAAAAGAGAATACTGCGGATCTGCTTGTAAAATGCCTAACCAGAGAGTTGGTTGAATGTTCATCAAGGAGAATGAGATAAGCATTTAATTTTAAAAAAGTTAATAAGAGAGGCAACCTGGCCTAGTTGACTGGAGATCCCAAGATCTAGGTTCAACGGGCAAACCGACTTCTAGATAACTTAGTGAATACTGCATTGAATTTTTTCTTCTTCTTACTCGTGCTTAGGATGATGAGACAGTGCAAGCATGGTTTTAGGGTAAGCATTGTGCTTGGCCAAAATGAACACAATTATGATAACAAACTTTGTTATAATGAGAGACTCTGTGACTTCAATTGTCTTAATTTATTCTAGAATGACTGACAGTTCAAAGCATCAAATCCACTGATTAGCTAAGTAAACTTGATTGATGTTCACTAGGGAAAGTTCAAAGTGTTTACTACTTATCTCGATGCAGATTCTTCATTGGAAAATACTAAATGTTTTCTTTTTCCTTTTATCTTAAATTGTCAACTTACCATTTATTGAGAGAGAAGGGTTGTTAGAATAAATGGTATGTGACATTTCAGACAGAGTCGTATTGTTCTATGAATGAACATGTCTTTTCGTAATCAACCAACTTGAAGAAGAGATGTGACTATTCGAATGACCACAAATAGTCTATAAATATGTTTCTCCTTCAAATTGCATAAGAGATAAAAACTTTTTCCATAAGCATTTTTTTTCATATAACTTTGTGCAAATTCGGTTTATTTCCACAAAGTGTAATTCATTGGATCTTGTGGATGATGTGCTACTTCCACAGAAAAGTTAATCTATTCTATTCTAGGAGACAACTACTCATGAAATTCAGACACTAGAGTGAGTAAAACTATCTTAAGGAGATAACGTGGAGTCGTTCGACTTGACTTCTTCTTGGTATATCAAGTTATGTATTTTCAGATTTTTTATGAAATTATTCCTATTACAGTTGATACATTGTGTTTCTTTGTTTGTGGCTAAATTGATAAATTGTTAGATAATGGAAAAATCTTTTGGCCTTTAAGGTGTGTCTTTTTTCTTTTTTCTTTTTTTACATTATTCTAGAAAGATATTAGTGTTGCTTAAAAAAAAAAGCTTTTATAGTTGATATTTTTTATTAAATTTTCATTTAAAATCTTTAATGTCTAACTTTTACACGTGTGTGAAACTTCTTTTAAATATAATACTAATGTAATTTATGGAGAAATGCGAAAATAAATTTGATTTAAAAAAAATCATTACATTTGGGTGATTTTTTATTCGACCATCTTCCTCAAACTACAATTATACTTATTATGGTGGACGACGAGAGAGAAATTGTATTTATAATATAATTTTCCACATTTATTAATCATTTTAATGTTGGAGAGAAAATACATTTATTATATTCTATTAATTAATATAGTATATAAAATATATTGTTAAATATTTTTTTTTTATGGGTTCCTAGTTATTTTAAATATAATTTAGAATATTGTTAAATATTTAACCAATATATAAAATATATTAGTTAAAGAATCGAATCTCAAACCACGATGTTGATAGTATGAACACTGTGCCAGTTAGGCTACACTTTTGTTGGCCATCTAAAACAATATTATAAGATATATTTGAAATAACCATGAATTCATTAGAAAAATAAGTTGTTTGATACGTCAAATGCGTTAAATTTAAAATAGAATAATATTAAATGCATTTTCTCAATTAAAAATAGAATAATATTAAATGTATTTTCTTTCTCCAATTGAAAATTGGAAGAAATCTCAAATAATTAATAGAATATAATAAATATCTTTTATCTCTCCAACATTAAAAATGCTTCATAAATATGAAAAAGTATATAATAAATGTACTTTATCTCTCCAATTTTCCGGGGTACTTTTGTCCAAAAATAGCATTAAATCCTTATATGAAAATATTCAGATATTTTAACATTTATGAAAATAAGTTTCAATTAAATCTATAATAATCCCTATAAATAATTACGTGGTCATTTTTCTTGCTATTAAGTGAAATTTTTTGGAGAACCATACTTTGATTTAGGTGGTTTTGAGCTAATTTTAAATTAAACCGAGTGAAAATAGCTAATGAATCATTATAAATAGTATAAATTAATTCACTTATGAAAGTTTATAGTTTATATTGGTACGATGGTTAGTTTAGAATTTAAATTAATATAATTAACGAAGTTTATGAATATAAATTTATATTTTGTTAAAAAAAATACATAATTCACTTGAACTATTGCATTTCTGGACGAGTTTGGCTTGACTAACTAAAAACAATTTCGCCTAGAAGAATGTTTCAATAACTTTAGTGGCATGTTTGGAAGTTGTTTTTTTATATGATTGTTTGCACAAGGTTTCCAAATAAACTTGTTTCGTGGAATTTGAACTTTTGTATTTGTATTGAATGTAATATAACAATCTCTAATACATGATTCTTTGGTGCATTTAAAATAAACTTTAATCTTTAAGTTGGTTTATCTTCTTGGATGACCGACCTTTGAGCTTGATGATCTTCTTAGATAATCGGTTTTTGGGCTTGTTGATCTTCTTAGATAATCGACCTTTGGGCTTGTTGATTTTCTTAGATGATTGGCCTTTGAGCCCGATGATCTTCTTGGATGATCGACATTTTGAATCGTTGATTTTTTTGGATGATCGGCCTTTGGGTTGTTGATCTTCTTGGATGATCGGCCTTTGGGCTTGATGATCGACCTTTTGGTTTGTTGATTTTTTTGGATAATCGACCTTTGAGCTTGTTGATCTTTTTTTATAATCGGCCTCTAGGCTTGATGATCTTTTTGAAGGATTAGTATTAGCATGATGCTTCCGGAGAAACTTGTTTCGTGAAGTTGAACTTGTATTGATGTCGATGTTGATGCAATGTGGTTCAATCTCTAATACTTGATCCTCTGATTCTCACTCAGTTGAATGCATATGTTTGACTTGAAGAAGCGAAGCACGTCATTTTCTTGAATGCTTGTATCTTCAAAGGACTTCAGTCTTCAAGTGTGGTCAGATTAAGGAGTTAGAGTGCCTTCTGATTGTTGAGAGAATTCTCTCTAAGTTCTCCAAACTGTAGGGTTGTCGACCCCAATAAATGAGTCCTCTATTTAAAGAGTTATATGGCGGGCCTCGTGTGCTTGGGCTTGGTTGACCCATGAATTTGGTCTTTGGGCCCAATTAGTTGAATTTGGGTCTGTTTTGATATTTGCGTTAGATGCAGTCTATTTTTGGGCTTAGTTGGACTTTAACCCAAATAATAATATCAAATTGGGTCAAATTAATCTTATTTGATCAAGGGTCATGATGAAACTATGTGGCGTCATCGGAATTTGTCTTTAACTTGAATCTAGGATACATGTCAATTCCTAATTGGTCTTAAATTTGATGATTTGGAATTTCGTCATTAATTCAGTGAAATGATGTGGTAATTTGTGATTGGTTCAAAATTTTTCATTCAACAATGATCAAAATAACTTTTGTCATGTTAAAGGAAAACTTATTTTGTAGATTTCGTTTGATAATGATTTGGTTTTATTGTATTTGAATTCTTGAAAATTATTATGGTTTTCTCACATTTCTTTAGTATCATTTTCATCTTTTCTAAGTAAACGTTCCATTCTTTACCTATATTTCAAAGCTAAAACAAGTCTTTTTAAAAACTTTTCCTTCTAGTTTCTAATATTTGGTTAAATTTTGAATAATTCCATAAAATATATAACAAAAAAAAAAAAAACATATAGAATTTAGAAATCATCTTTTATAAGTTTAAAATTTCAAAATAAATGGTTAGAAGTTGAAATTTTCCATGGTTGAAC
The DNA here is from genome assembly GCF_009727055.1 of Benincasa hispida. NCBI lineage: Eukaryota > Viridiplantae > Streptophyta > Magnoliopsida > Cucurbitales > Cucurbitaceae > Benincasa > Benincasa hispida. The sequence continues at coordinate 17,846,539 of NC_052349.1, forward strand.
ATTTTGATTCCTTCAAGGATACGCGCATGTATAGTCATGGGTTCTATCATCTATTAATTAATTTTAAAAATACATTTAAGTATAAGTAAAATAAATTTTATTAATTTCCATAAATTAATTAAAATTTTCACATGCATTATAATTATTTTAATTAATTAACTAAAAGTTAACCTCACTTAATTAACGAATTTCGAAAGTAAAAATATAAAATATTGAAATTTGTGAATCAAAGTGAAAGCTAAATTCAAAACTCAATAATAAAGAAACTATATTTTGAAATTCAAAAACTAAATAAAATTTAATCTAAAAAAAAAATAAGAGTAAAAATGTAACCTTGTAAGATTTCAAAACGAAAGAGTATTTTTTTTTGTTATAAAAATTGAGGAACACGACGGGAATATGGATATGAAAAATATAATAATATAATAATAAATTAATTAAAATTATAAAATAAAATAACTAAAACACAAAATAGATAACATGAAATTTTGTGGAAGTGGAATTCTCACCAATGTAGATGTGTTCTTAAGATCCACCAAATGCACTATTTATACGCAAAGTGACATGTATGATGTAGATTTATATAGATACCAATGGCACATGGATAACATGAATGGTGACCCATGACATCTGAGACACTAAACAATTCATAATACACTCATTATTATAATTATAAAAAATGGTTTGGGCCATTTATCCCCATCCTACTTTTGACCTAAAAAATTTAGGGTTATCATATGTAATCATCTGTCTTTAATTTAACGATTTGACGGGAAAAAAAAAACAAACAAACCAACAAACAAAGATTAAAAAACACTTTTAGTCCTTAAATTTTCATAAAAGTAACAATTTAGTCCCTGAACTTTAGTTTGTAACGATTTAGTCCCAAAACTTTTAATTTTGTAACAATTTAGTTCATAAACTTTACTAGTAACAATTCATTCCATATACTTTAAAATTTATAATGATTTAGTCCTTATTGTAGAAATTAATGTGAAATTTTAATGAGATTTCTTGCATAAATAAATCAATAAATTAATTAAAGACTCGATAATTTTATAAAATACAAAGTCTACATCATAAAATAATAAAAGTCGACATCAAATATTGATGATTTTTTTTATGTTGTGGACTAAATTGTTATAAATTTGAAAGTATAAAGACTAAATTATTACCTACTAAAGTTCAGGGATTAAATTGATAGAAACTTGAAAATACATGGACTAAATCGTTATAAATCAAAGTTTATGAACTAAATCATTACCTTTATAAAAATTTAGGGATTAAAAATGTTTTTTAACTCGAGGTACAAAGCAAAACTTGTAAATCAATAATTTGACTTTTTTTTTTTTTTTTTTTTTTTATTCTTTACTTTTCGACGGTGTTCTATAAAGTAAGCTTTTAATAAGATCATTTTCATATATTCCACACATATTCACCTCAAGTTTGGTAAATTCAAATTTTAATTATCATATAAAATATATAACCATTATATAGAGAATAATTATATGGTGGGATTTAACAGCACATATTATAGTCTAATCTCTAGAGTTGGTATTATCTTTTGGATGTAACAATTTAAAACTTTAAACGACATTTTGATCCAATTTTAGTCCAAATTTGAATCTAATTCCTTCCGTTTTTTCTTTTTTATGTATGGTCCCTTCCTATTTTATTCTTATTTGTTTGTACAAAATTGTAAAAGCCATTCATTAAATATGGTATTAGTTGTAATTATACCTTAAAACTTTCAATTATAGAAATTGAACTCTCAAACTTATACCGGTATTAAAATAGGGCCCTCAAAGCCTCAAACTTTCACAACGGTATAAATTGTAACAATTGTATAAGTTTAAGGGTTTAGTTTTTATCATGTGAGGTTCAATTTCTACGACTATTGTAAAGTTTAAGAGTCCAATTTTAACATTTATGTAAGTTTGAAGACTCATTTTTTATACTAAAAATTTAAAAGTGTAATTGCAATTATCACCATACTTCATATGTTGTTTTTGTGATAGTAGTTGCAATCCACTTCGATATCAATTATGTTATCCTGCTAAATTGAGTTTGACTTAATCGTATTAGTATGTCCTCTATTTCAAAAAGTTGGAAATTCAATCCTCTATTTCATAATTGTCATATTAAAAAATGTCATCTTAAATAGTTACAAAACCGTATCATATAAAAAGTTGACATGACATATTGATAATTATTGAGATTATGCACAAAAAAAATCTCTGTACGTTATTTTGATTTATATCAATATTTAAATGGATGTTTAAACTAAAATAAAATTTTTCACAAAAAGTTATAAATGTCTGAAAATAATTTAGCAAAAAATATAAAAAAATATTTAAAAATATTTAAATTTTATAGCAAAAATTCAAAAAATAGAAAGCATTTTAAAAAAAAATTCTATAAAATATAAATATTTTTTGAGATTTTTCTATTTATAAATATTTTTCAATAATTTATTATAAAAACATTGGTAACCTATTTTGATCCTTGGATTTCCATGTTTTGGTTTTTTAACTTTTAAAATGGTATATATTTATCTTTTAACTTCTTTTAAGAATAACTATTTTAGTCCAACTTTTATAATATCTATTTTAGTTCACACCTTTTTAAAGAATCACTTTGGTCCTGTCACATTATTTTTTATTTTTTATTTTTTGCCAAATTTTTGTATACCCCAATATACTAAATTGGTCTTAGTTTGAATATATGTTGTGTTCACATGTAAAAAGATATACTTAAAACTTGTATTATTAATTTGTTAAAATAAAAAAATAAATTAAATGATTTGTGTTTTAGAAGACATTTCAAAATTTTAGGGATAAAAATGGAACAAACTTGAAAAATTAATGGACCAAAATAAAAATTTTAAAAGATTAAAATATACTAAATGTAATATTCTTGAAAATTTAGGGACTAGAATGAGATTTAAACCTAAAGTATTAAAAATAAATGTTTGGAATAACTCACAAACATCTATTTCTTACTTGAGCATTTTATTTTAGTTAATGTATTTTGGATATGGAAATATATGAGGACTCGATCTAGAGCAAATATTTTAAAATAAACTATTTCTATAAATCATACATCAGATATTAATCGTCATGTATCGACCTATCTTCAAAGCAAATGAGAATAGGCTCATACAATTGAGATCAACCTAGCAAAGTAAGTTAGACTACATTTGGTAATCACCTAATTTTTTTTTATTTTTGAAAATTATGTCTATAAATATCACCTCTATCTATTGGTTTGTATAATCTATTGGAGTATTTACAAATTTGAAATATAGAAAAAAAAATTATTTTTATTTATTTTTTATTTTTTAAAAAAAGTTGGCTAAGAATTCAAATACTTACCTATAAAATATAGAAACTATAATAAGAAATAATAATAATAATAAAAGACAAACATAATTTTCAAAAATAAAAAACTAAAAAAATTAAAGGCTCGTTTGGTAACCATTTCATTTATGGTTTTTTGTTGTCGAAAATTAAGTTTATTTCCTCCTCATTTCTTACCGTGACTTAAGTATAATGTTTGATTTTTTAGCCAAATACAAAAAACAAAAACAAAAATTTTAAAAGCTATATATTTTTTTTTCCAAATTTAGCTTGTTTTTTAAACAATTGGTAAAAAGCAGACAACAAATGAAAAAATTTGGAGATAGAAATAGTGTCTATAGACTTAATTTTTAAAAAATAAAAAAAAATTAAATAATTACCCAACAAGGCTTAATTAATTATTAAACAGGGTATGAGTTTTTTAACAAATGCTTCGAGTTGAAATTAAGACTAATAGCTCATGATTTTATTTTAGTTTCAATTTCAACTTTATTCTAAACGAGTTATATTTTAATTTAAAATTTTAAGAATATTGACAAAGTTGTTATCAACATATTTTTAGAGAAAAAAAAGGTTACGCCAAATCACTTGACTAGATTTGCATGGTCATTTCAATAAACATTACATCAATGTTTGTTAGAAAATGTGAGCATTCTCTCCTATTTTATAGGGCACTCAAACCCATATTTTAGAGAGATCTTTATGTTATGTTTATAAATAAAATTTGACTAAATATGTTTTAAAATGTGTATTTACATATGGACAAATTTATAATATTATTCTTTTTCATTGTTTTTTTTAATACACTTTTTTAACCAATAAATTAGAAATTAAAAAATGCTCATTCTGGAGTTTGTGACATCACTTTTTTTTTACGACACACGGGATGAGAATCAAATCTCTAACCTCGAGATTAGTAATACAAATTCGAACTAATGTTGTGTAACATCATATTTTCTCTTTTAATATGTAAGTAAATAAATAACATTAACATGTTAAAAAACTTTAATATATTAATGTTACTTTGGAAAATATATATTTTTATTTATGGTACTAATTGTTATTAATACTTAGATAAAAGATACGTGGTAATTGACAAATGACATGTACAATATCTCTCGAGATTAGAGGTTTAAATCTTCCTACTTTATATGTCGTATGGAGGAAGTTATCAATATTTAAATGGGGATAATTCAAGGTGGGGGCATGGAATTTTCATGGAAAAAAAAAAAAAAGATTTCATCCTATTATTTATAACATTCTTTTTAGCTAACACAATCGCAATGGTGAATGAGATCGTTCCATCGGCTTGTTAAAATGATAATTGTTGGCCTTATCAGTCGAGTTATCAGTTATACTTGAGTTGACTTTTTATTTAAGTTAAAAATATTTTGGATACCTCAACTTTCATGAAAGTAACAATTTAGTCTATGTACTTTTCAATTTGTAACAATTTTGTACCTATTGTTAAACTTTTAGCCAAGATTAAGTGTCAATTTATAAATAATTTTGATCTTCAAGTAGTTTATTAATTTATGTGTATAAGAAATTTCATTAAATTACACTAATATTTTTTATGAAAAAGACTAAATCGTTGTGGTAGTTTGGGTAACACTTTTAGGGTTAATTATCAGGTGTATAGCAAAATTTTTAAAGAATTGCAAATATAGCAAAATATATCATTGATAGACTCTATATAAACTCCTATTAGTAATATAGTCTATCATTATTAGACTTCAAGAGCCATATCAAAATTTTGCTATTTCTATAAATTCTTTTGCATTGTGCTACATCTGCTAAGACATTAGACCTTGTTGTTATATTTGCAACTACCTCAAATTGTTACTTATTGTAAAATAAATGGACTTGTTACCAACTAATGTTTAAGGACCAAAAATGCTTTTCGACTGTTTATTTTTAAGTCTAGTTTTATATAAAAGAGGATTTTCGACTCTATTACACTCCACTATATGTGTTTTTAGATTTTTTCTAATACAATAGAAGTAGGAGAATTTGAACCACATATCTCTTTATTGTTAATACATTTATATGTCAATTGATTTTCTTATGTTATTAATAAAATAAATTAAAAAAATATTTGTCTAATGTACCCAAATTATTTTAAGATTGTTAATATTATGTATTGTCATTTTTATATATTTGGGTGCCTCAATTTTCTTGACGACAAATCAATAAGTTAATTTATATCATGTAGTCATATATTATAAGATAGATATCACAAAAAGAAAAATTATATATATATTTTGTAATGATATAATTTGGAAGTCTTAATCCACAATAAATTCCATGAGCCAAAATGAGCGTTAGTTCCCTAAACTGAACACAGCTCGATTGACATTTGAATGTGCGAGAAATTACGAGGTTCGTACCTTGAAGCTTCCTACCTCCAATTGTATTATCTTTGTGCATCTCAATCTTATCACATACATACAATTATTAATAAAAAATTTAAGTTGAGATGCACTTATGTATTTTTCTTTTTATTATTACCATTTTTATATTTTCTTTAACAAAATCTTAAGTTGCTTTTTCTTTTATTATTATTGCTGAAAAATATCAAACTCAATACGGTTTGAACTTTGAAAATTTCCACGTGATGCACAATAATAATAATAATAATAATAATTTCTATTACACGCATTATCATTAAAAAAAACTTCACCAAATTATTTTTAAATACAAGGATTAAGCTGAAAATAAGTTTTGAAATTTAATAAATAAATAAATAAATCTTTGAGGATGGAAATTTGTATACTAAATATTCATGGAAATTTGTCCAGTGAATTAAGGTGTTCTTTTTATCTTAATTTTAGATAATATTTGAACATCAGTTTTTCTTTGTATTAATTCCAATACAACTCACTAAATAAATTGCCAATTATTATCTCAAATATCAACGGAATCGATCTTTCACTTTCATTGAACAAAGCTTTGTTTTTCTTTCCTTTTTCTTTTTCTTTTTCTTTTTTGGTTTAAATAATAAATCAAACTTACATGATAAGTTTTAATCAATATTGTATTGTGCTGGTTGCATACATATATAATTTAGTAATTTCTATCTGTGTTTTCTATAATGAATTATTATTATATATTCAGTAATTATTTTATTTAAATATGAAAATGCAATATAAATCAATGAAAATGCAAAAATAAAACATAGTTTTGAACCACTTTAATATTTAAAGATACCTTGTGAATTTCTTTTAGATTTTTTTGGAGATTTTCAAAAATAGAAAAATGAGGGAAACTATTGACACATAATGATAAAATTTTAATTTTTTTTTATAGTGATCGATAGAAGTCTATTAGTGTTTATCTGTGATAAAAACTGATAAAAATATATCATTGATAATAGACGGTGATAGAAGTTTGTCAGTGTTTTTTTATTTTACTATTTCGATAAATAATTTAACATTTTTTTATTCGTAATTTTTTTTTCTAATTAAGTTTGGTTGGTTGGTTTTTTTCTTTTTTGTCACCTCGATAATTAATTTCTAATACAATAGTTAGTTAGAATGTCGTTTTTTCCCCTCCTATTTTCTCTTCTTTTTTTCGATTTTTTTGAAAGTGTTAGACAGTCGATTTGACTTTCCAACAAAAATCACAATTTAAACGACTCTTAATTGTTTCTCCACTAAATTATAACACGTGATGTGCTATTTTTCATGGAATTGACACAAGAACAATTAATAAGATCTTACTTCGGAATGATTTGATATTTATCTTTGAAAATTAATTTTAATGAACTCTTATTTCACTAATAAGTTTCTATCAAATTACTAATATATATATATATATATATATAAATAAATGACGCTTAATTTTGAAAACTAACCATAGTAATTTTTAAAAACTTGTTTTTCTTCTTAGATTTTTTTTTAAATAAAAATGAAAATCGTAATTCAGAAATTATAAGAAAATAAACATAATTTTTCAAAATTAAATCATTATCAAACTAAACATTATTTTTTATTTTTGGTTTTTGAGAGTTTTTAGACACTACTACTATCCTACCCATAAGTTTCCATGTTATACTATTCTCTTTCTACTAATACTTTTAAAAACCAAACCAATTTTTCGAAGAAAAAAAACCAAACACTTGTTTTTTGTGATTATTATTATTATTATTATAGTTGAACAATAATTAGGCTTGTAGAGTGGGAAATTCTAACGACAAATCTCTTGATCAATATAATCACTACAAGAAATCACCCTTTTTCCGACGTTTCAAATCGCCAGAAAATGGTAAAAAAATGTGTCAGAAGATCTACTCCTGACGACAAACTTGTCGTCGAGAGTTTAGTCAAGATATGTTCATCGGGAGTACAACTCCCAACGCGGAAACACATACCGTCGGGAGTGCCAAACTCTCGATGCATGTATAGACAATTGTTGGGAGATATGGACATTCCCGACGTTTTTTGTCGGGAGATAGCCATTTTCTTTTAATTTTTAATTTTTTTAATTTGATCTTAATAATCTAAATAACATTATTAAGCAACTCAAAAATATTCACATAAGAAATGAACAAACAAACAAAGTCCATAGTATTCTTCATTACCCAAAATAGAGAAAAGTTGGTAAAATGCTTTACAAAAGAAATATGTCTTCACAAATACACAGAAGAAAGAACATGAAAACAATGTCTCCAGCACATGATCTCGAACACAGCATCTTCAACAATATTTCCAACCTCATCTCCAAACAGCATCTTACAAGCATAAGGTGAATCCTACAAATCCTACAAAGCTAATAAAATCCTACAATCCTACAACACAAAGAAATAAGTTACAATCTAACAAAACAAAGACAATCAACACACTTTCAACACTACATGTTCTCAACCTGAAACCTCCACAAACACACAAAAACCACAAGTTAAACTTCAAAAGAATAACTTATCTTAACCCACCCCAAACAACATTCAAAATTCATAAACTTTCACAATCAAATAAAAGCTATTAGATTAATCTTACAATCCTACAAAACGAAGAAAATGAACACACCTCCAGAACTACATATTATCAACCGAATCTCCACAAACACAAAAACCACAAGTTGAACTAAAAAAAAAAAACAAGAAATTCATAAATTCATAAACTTCCACACAACTCATCCCAACTCATCCCACACATCCCACACAATATTCAAAATTCATGAACTTCCATAAACAAACAAAAAACTTCAAGTTGAACTTCAAAACAAGTATAAGTAATCTCAACTGACCTCACACATCCCACACAACATTAAATTTTCATAAACTTCCACAAACGAACAAAAAAATTGAAATTGAACTCCAAAACAAGTATAACTAATCTAAAAAAAAAAATTGGCTTTATATTCCCTTACCTTCCTACTTTAAGTTCCTTGAGTATATGACGAACTTGATGAGTTGCTACTTGTTCTTGACTTAGGTTACGGGCCCCAACCTAGACCTTTTACATGAGTGGGTCATCTATCCAAAATCGTCTCATAATTTTTAGTAAATCTAGTTGTTCATTTTCAACATCTTCCACTTTTGGTACATCCTATATTCGTTTATTGTGGTCTACTTGAACAACTTTCCAATTGTTATCATATTGTATGTCGTTGAGGTAAATGTCTTTTTGTACTTGGATAGAAAAGATGAAAGACTCATCAACATACCAAAACTGCAATGTGTTGATCGATTTATATCATAAATCCATGTGCATCCTATTACTTTTGTTGTTATTTGTGTCAAATTATCTACCCTTGAATATAAAAACACGTCTTCTGTTCGCATATTGGAAATTTAATATTTCATCTATGATACCGTAGAAATTGTTATCCACACTTCCATTCCCACTGATCTCCTCAACAACGTAGAATAGTCTGGACCAATATGGAAGTTGAAAAAAAAATACTTTTCTTAGTCCAGTTTAGAATTCGTTTTCTTTTCTTATCTTGCTTCGATGGATGTTTGTTGAGCACAAAAAAGTTCAACGTATTTATGTATTGTAAGATCTCTTCTCCATTCATTACGACTGGAGGAGGTCTACATTCAACTTTTCCATTATGTTGCCTACTTCAACACCAACTATGATTCTCTAGAAGATAACGTCGATGTCCCGTGAATGATATTTTCCCTTTTATCCTGAAGGATGAATGATTTTCTTTGCATATGAGACATGCTCGATAACCTTTTGTACTCCATCCAGATAAGTCATTGTACGTAGGGAAGTCATTAATAGTCCATAAGAAGGTCGCATGTAGTTGAAAAAACTCACTAGTAGCATAATCATAAGTTTGCACACCAGTAGTCTATAATTCCTTCAAATCTTCAATCAACGGTAAACATCAACTTCCTTTCTAGGAGATTTTGGACCAGGTACGAGCAAAGACATGAAGAAGTTTATTTTCTTCATGCATTTCCAAGGTGGTAAATTATAAGAGATTATCACCACATGCCACATACTATACGAAGTACTCATATTTCCATTGAAGGTAAAATGTAGCCAAGCCTTACTTTATTTGAGCAAAGCTATGTCTTACAAAAAAGAAAATAATAAATAAATAGTCCATAAATATTTAGATAATGAATAGTACAAAGATCAAATTGTGCTAATGGTGGTTCATGAATAAAGAGAATGGGGAATAAAATCTAATGTTTTTCCATTGAAAGTAAAATGTAGCCAAGCCTTGCTTTCATCGAGCAAACTTATGTCTTATAAAAAAATAATGAATAAATAAAAAGTTACATATATATCAATATAAACCAAAAATATCATTTTCATTAATGACTAATAAATTTCAACAAGTAAACTAAATAAAACTCATTAATTAATATCTCGAAACAAATCTCAATAGAAGTCACAAACACCTTATCAACAAAGCTATAGGACAATAACATAGTAAAAAAATTGGGGGGGAGGGTCAAAAGCACAACCACCTATTCACCAAATTCAATGCCAAAAGGAGATCAATGCTAAATTAATTTACAAAATTCTTCATGCAGAAATCAATTTGTTTATTTATTTACTTACTTTTTGTTCTTGCAAAGGAATCAATTCATTTATTACCAAAGTTTTAACATTTGTGTCTATTCAATCATAATGAATTATCAAAAGTTAGTTGAAAACAATTTCCTAATTATGTGAAATTTATGGTACTAACATTCATTATGATAGATATGGAACGTAACACCGATATAAAATATAATATATGCAACGAATAACTCTAAGAGTCAAAGTGTAACTCACCAAAAGTAGTTTCCAACAAACGACGACCAACTGCCTTAAAGATCGAAGAATGAACAAACGACGAACAATAGATGATGGATGGGTTCAACGGACGATTGGACGATTGAAGGACGATGGACGAACGGACGGACGATGACCGAACGATTGAAGGATGATCAATTTGGGGGTTCCTCTTCTCTGTTGTGTGCTAGGGATAGAAGAAAGGAATAAGATAAAAGCACATATGAAATTGGGGGTTCGGTTTGGGAATTTAAATCGGAACTCCCGACGGGCAATCATAACCTTTGGGAGTTCAGCCTATCCAGATTGACCTTCGTTCCCATCGCCCGACAGACATGGTGAGGCTTAGGGAGTTTTTTCGAACTCCAGACGAGGAACATACTGCATCAGGAGTTATTAAGCACTCCTGACAACACCCTTGCGTCGTCAAGAGACAGTCTCACTCTCGACGACCTTTTTTTTACGATTGTTTTAGGCGTCGGGAAAGTCTCTTTTTTCTTGTAGTGAATGATGCAGTTGAGTTATGCTCCTATATATATAAGAATATAAACATAAAATCAAACTTGGTAACATAAGTGTAAACGTGTTTCTTAAATTTATAGACATGAGTATTAGATACTTAGACTTTTTTAGAAAAGTCAATAATAAAGACAAATTTTAATATCTATTGAAAGTATGGAAACTAAATTGGAATAGGTGAACTAACATTATCTTTTAGCTAATAACATTGACTTTGTAGTCATTTTTTAGGTTAAAAATTCAAACCATCGAACTCCATATATATATGTATATATTTAACATTATGCGAGGTGAGAGAATCAAATCCCTAATCTCAATGTTGACAATAGAAGCTTTATGTCAGTGGAACCATATGCATGTTAAGTTTGTATCCCGTATTTGTTGTATTATAAAAATATAACTTTAAATATACGAATAAATAAATAAATTGGAATGGGTGAACTCATTACAAAAAGTGTGTTAAGTAAGAGAGAGAAAGGGACAAGTTGGTCATTTTGAATGTAGTTGGAGAGAGAGAAAGAGAGAGAGGAGAGAGATAATTAGAAGATTTAAGAACTAAATCTTGGGAGGCTGCTGTCTCATCCTTTGAACAAGATTGAAAAGATTTTGATGTTGTCTTCTTTAAAGTCCAGGTGGCATGTAACAAAGGGATCTTCCTTAAAAAGATTGTTTTTTTTTTCTTTTTAAAAAAGAAGAATAATAATAAGAATACTAATAAATAAACCAACAAGACTTTATGGGGATAATTAATTTTTAATTTGAGAGTTAGGTTTAGTCCATTGAGTTTTTACCTTTAAATAAGTTTTTAATGTTGGTCTTGGTTGTTATAAACTTTAGGCCATATTATTTAAGGTACCAATCATTTTTAGGTTAGTTTGAATAATATTTGTATAATACAAGGAAGGTTGTTTTTTTTTTTTTTTTTAATATATATATATTTTAAATTAATTAAAAACGTGTGAGATACTTTAACGTATTTAGTTTAGATGTAAATGGAAAAGTGGAAAACGTGACTTTTAAAAATGAATGCAAATTTTGTTGAGCATGGATAATCACTAGTTGCTTTGACTCTGATGTAAGAGGAGAGTTGAAAAATAAATGACAAACGTGGCTCGAAAATGTATTGTTTAGTGAGTTATTGGTACTTATTCAATTTTTAAAAAGAATTGACTGTCGTAATTATATGTTTACGACTTAACAACAATGTCTATTTCCATGACTTGTTATAAGTAAAAGTGTTATTAATTCAAACAAATTTTAAGATAAGAGTAGAAGAATTTTTTTTTACAAGAGGAGATATATAATTGAAACTAACCTCTCGTTTCATTGGCATTGATTCATTATATATATTATTTTATTTTTTTTTCTAGAAATATTTTATTATAATTATTTAAAATTAATCTAATGGTTAATTTGTGAATTAGATTTTAATGCCATGAATCAATTTGATATTATGTTAATACTTTTGGCTAAAAAGTGTTATACGTAGGTTGAAATCGTGCATTATCGTTTTGATATCATTTTACTTTTACCCAAAAAAGTAAAATAGATTTTCAAAAATAAAAAAAAAGAGAAATTATTTACACAAATAGTACATTTTTAATCTTTTTAGATAGATGTTGATAGAAATCTATCAATGTCTGTCAGCGATAGAAACTGATACACGTTGATAGAAGTTTATCAGTATTTTTTTTTTGGTAAATAGTTTGACATTTTTTCTACCTGTGAAAATTTTCTCCAAAGAATTATTATTTCAAATTTAGGTTTTTGGATGGTATATTAAATATCATATAAGTTAAAAGTTGTTTAATAAACTTTTAATGATTGTATTTTGAAATCTTAAAATAAAACAAGAAAAAGAAAGTACCTAATACAAATATATGTCGATTTTGGGGTTTTTCTTTTCAAAATTTTGAAAATTCACGTACAGATATGTACATGAGCTACTCCTCTCGTGACCAATTGAAATCCCGTATAATCAATATAGTATCATAGTCATAAGCCTAAACGAGTATTTAGTAAAAATTAAAAAAAAAAAGAAAAGAAGCAACTATCTCCTTTTATAACCTGCGTGTTAAATGTGTACATACACACTCATTCATATACATAATGACACACCATACCAAATAAGTACCATGACTATCATATTGAATTGTTTACATTAGTATTTATAAGATAACCATTTTGCATTTATTTTTCTATTTTTGAAATCTGTATCATTGTTTATTCACACTTTTTTTTAAAGGAAGGGTTCTCATTGTCAGTTTCTATAAACAAAAAATAAAGTTTTTAAAAATGATTGTAATTAAGTATATCAATTTACATCATCTTTTAAATTTTGTTTACAAAAAGATATCATATGCAACCTATAGTTAGTTCAACTAAACTCTAAATTTTCATAAGTGAATCAATTTAGACTATTTTTTGAGATTACCTTTAAAAATCATCAATGCATTAATTCTTACACGTGTGTCTTCTTCAAAAGTCAGATTAACAAAATGGACAATTAGAGTTGATGCAAAGACAGTTTTCAAAGAAAATCCTACTTGGGAATCCAAATTGATTCCCTTATGAAAGTTTAGGAGTTTAATTGATAAAAACATAAGTCAAACAATACTCATCTAAATATAGCGTAATGAAGGGTATAAATTGATACACTTATGAGAATTCAAAAATTTAATTTTATGCAATTATTAATTAAATATTTCAATGAATACAACCTCAATTGTAGGAGTATAGAATGATATTTTTTAAACAATCGTGAGATCCACTACGGAAGCGGGATCGTCCCAATTTCGATTTTTCACAAAATCAAAGAACAGTAAACATAAAATTATGCATATTAACAGAATATACAACATGCTTAAAGAGGAAAATAGGGAAGAAATTAATTTACCATTGAAAAACTAATTCTTCACGAAATTCCTCCTCTCCAAGAACAATCACAGACTCTCGAACCAAGATCCGAAAAACAAGACACCATTACAAGTTGAACCTTTTGTATTCTCTGTAGAGATTGAGAATTACAGAAGGTGTGGGCTCTATATATTTTTTGAAAAAGGGAGAGAAAAAACTCTGAGAGAGGAATTTTTGTGTTGTTCTTGGAAAAACCAGAGAGCAGTCTCTGTGTCAGAAACAAAGAAGAAGAAGATCCGTAACTTCCCCTCATTTCACACGTCTGAATAGAAATTCAAAATTTAATTTAAAATAATTTAATAGATTATTATATATATATAAATAGTCTATAGTTTGTATTTCTCTCAATAATGTGTGGTATTCAATATAAATCAAATTTATATTAAATTTAATTTTATGAATCCAATTTACATAATTAATATTTGAATCATATTCAAATATTTAATTCCTCTCAAAATAAACTTTATATTATAATGTATTGAATACATTATATTAATTATATTATGTATAATTAATTTAAATTAATTATATGATATATAATTAACTCCCTCAATTAATTTGAACATTTCAAATTAATCCAAAATTAATTTTCAATCATCTCTGTTGAGCTACAGAGGGGATCTTATGGACATGTACATTGAAGTTCCAATAGTACTTGAATAATTAATTAAATTATCCACCATCCATTAACTGTCGGCCACTCTATTAAAGACCGTCAGTTGCACTATTTGTACTACAGATATATTTCTGTGTCCATTAGATATAACCAGTCAATAGTGCGATGACCCTAAAAAATTGCTCGTAAGTACAGTTGGGCCAAAATTATCATTTTGCCCCTATAGTTACATCTATCTCTTTAAATACCACTGATCCCTCTAATGAACAATAAGTCATAGTCCAATTATGACCAAACCCCTCTCGAGCCAAGAGAGAGTATGACGCCACATTGTTCAAGTCCCGAAATCTGCCTTTAAGGGACCAATTTTTCTACTTATCGGCACTAGAGAATGAGTGAATTTCGTTTTATGTAGCTGTGTTCCCAGCTCCTCAATCAGACGAATCTCCAAAATGGTAGGCTTATCAAGTGGACGATCTGGCCATTCTCACTCATACAAATCAAAGAACCGCCTTCATAGGCAAGAGTTCACAACTCACTAAGAATTCAGGTCATGTCACTTATGATCATCCTAGTGAAATGTAAGTCTCTATTATTAGCGGTGTTATATAATGAGACTATTCATTTCGTAGTCTGGTCTTATACAAATCCCTTTGTATAGAACACACCCGCTCACATATCTCTATATGAATGATCAGGATTAGATCATTTGCAACACTTTACAACAATTGTAACATCTATAAACTGGGTTGTATTCGTAGCGTCACTAGGATAAGGTATCCAGCCTCATCCATATACTATGGACAATTTAGGTTATCATTTAAACATGATTCACTTGTATGTTTCTACATACATGTTTAAGCTACAAAAGATAACATTAGATGTTGGTTTATTGGTTTTGTGGGTTAATGCTACAAAATATCAAATAAAATACCTCAGATTTTATTAAATAAATAAATCATTCGTACATTACAATTATAAACTACATGACCCATGAGATTTAGGGCATCAACCCCAACAATCTCCCACTTGTCGTAAAGCTAGTGAGGTCTACATCATAAAAGTTACACTAATATAAAAGTACACAAAAGAGTAAACTAGAGCATAGAACACGCCTAGTACAATATCTCTCACTTGCCCTATACTAGATGTGGCCTGTCCTGTAGACCCATACTCTCCAGGTGACCATCAAACACTTTAATCATGAGGGCTTTTGTAAATAGATCAGCAACGTTGTGCACAGAAGCTATCTGCTTGACGAGCACGTCCCCTCAATGTACAATCTCTCGAATGAAATGATAATTCCGCTCTATTTTCTTCTCACGTTTGTGACTTCTAGGCTCTCGAGAATTAGCTACAACACCACTATTATCACAATAAAGGATGATGGGCTTAGACATGTCTGGAATCACTTCCAGATTAGTCATGAATTTCTTGAGCCATACAGTTTCCTTAGCAACTTCACAAGCTGCCACATACTCAACTTCCATAGTGAAGTCAGCAATGTTCCCCTACTTAGTGCTCCTTTAGACTACTGCCCCTCCATTAAGAGTGAACATTGATCCTGATGTGGGTTTCCTAGAATCGTTATTAATCTAGAAATCAGAGTCTATGTATCCTGTAAAGATCAAATCCTTATAACCATACACAAGCATGAAGTCTCTCATTCTCCGAAGATACTTGAGGTGTTCTTAACGACGTTCCAGTGATCATATCCTAGATTAGACTAATATCTACTAACTATCCCCACTGTATAACAGATGTCAAGTTTAGTACATAACATCGCATACATCAGGCTACCGACAACCGATGCATAGGGGATCCGTCTCATTTCTTCAACTTCTTGAGATTTCTTAGGACACTGTTCCTTAGACAAAATAACTCCATGCCTGAAAAGAAGTAAACCTCTCTTGGAGTTCTGAATCGAAAACTTGACAAGCATCTTGTCAATGCACGATGCATGAGACAGGACCAATGTTTTATTTTTTAGATCTCTAAGAATCTAAATGCCCAGAACAAACTATACTCTTTCAAATCTTTCATTTGGAATTGGGTCGCTAGCCAATCTCAGTAAACATACCTGCATCATTCCCAATGAGTAGGATATCGTCTACATATAGCACAAGAAAAGCTACTGAACTGTTGATTTTTTTTTTTTTTTTTTTTTTTTTTTTTTTTTGTAAACAGAAGACTCATCAATATTCTGATCAAAGCCATAAGTGAAAGAAAGGTGAAGTTCGAATGTAGAAGTAGGATCTTCCAATTTCAATTTTTACTCGGAATAAAAATTTATAGAATAATAATTTATACAAAACCACAATTTTACACCAAAGAGAGAATTAGGGGAAAATGTTAGAAATCAACATTTACTCTTGAAGAACTAATTCTTCACGAGATCCCTCCTCGATCTGATCACGAACTCTTTGTTTGGAACTCGGTCTCCAAAAAATTGCAGCAATCCAAGATTGGCCACTACCACAAGTGAACCTCCTGTATTCTCCTTCTAGGTGAGAATTACAGAGATAGTTGTGGGCTTCTCTGACTTTTTGGGAGAGGGAGAGATTTTGAGAATTCTTCTTTATGTTTTCTTGAGAGATTACAGAGAAATTACAGAGACCCTTCTTCTTTAGAAGCCAGAGAGAAAGAATAATCTTACGGTAACTCCCCCTAACACCACGATACAATAAGAGATAATTAAAGGGAGGGAGTTGTAACTCGCACCCTTTAATTTTTAAATTTTAAATTAAGATTAACATAAATTTAATTTAAATAATAATTATATATATATAATAACTAACTTATTATATGCATATATAACTATATGTTGTATCAAATATAACACGTAACCTATAGTTTTTATATTGTATTAAATACAGTATAACCTATAGTTTTTATTTCTCTCAATCATTAATGGTATTTAGTATAAATCACATTTATACTAAATTTAATTATATGAATCTTATACATACAATTAGTATTTGAATCAGATCTAAATATTTAATTCCTCTCAAAATAAACTTTATAATATAATTTATCAAATACACTATATTAATTATATCACATATAATTAATTTAATTAATTATATCATATATAACTAATTCTTTCAATTAATTTGAACAATTCAAATTAATCTAAAATTGATTCTCAATAATCCCTGTTGAACTATAAAGGGAATCTTAGGGACCTGTAGATTGAAGCTCCAATGGTACATGAATAATTAATTAAACTCTTTTAATTAAATTATTCAACATCTATTAACTGTCGGTCACTCCACTAAAGTCTGAAAAATGCACTATTCACACTACAGATATATTTTTGTATCAATTAGATATATCCAGTCAATAGTGTGATAACCCTTCACAAATTACTAATAAGTACAGTTGGGCCAAAATTACCATTTTGTCCCTGTAGTTACATCTAACTTCTTAAGTATCATTGATCCCTCTAATGAACAATAAGTCATAGTCCAACTATGACCAAATCCCTCTCAGGCCAAGAGAGGGTATGACCACATTGTGTAAGCTCCATAATCAACCCTTAAGTGAGCAATTTATCTACTTACCCCGACATCAGGGAATGAGTGAATTCTGTCTTGTATAGTCGTGTTCCTACCTCTCTAATCAGAAGAATCCTAAAAATGGTGGGCATATTAAGTCGGCGATCTAGCCATTCTTTCCTATGCAAATCAAAGGACCTCCTTTATAGGCAGGAGTTTACAACTCACTCCAGATTCGGGTTATGTTACCTATGATCATCCTAGTGAAACGTAAGTCTCTACTATTAATGGCATCATATAATGGGACTATTCATTTCATGCTTCAGTCTTATGCAAACTCTTTGTATGGGATACCCTCGCTCACATGTCTCCACGTGAATGATCAGGATCATTTGTAACACTTTAGACACTTGTAATCTCTACAAAACGGGTCGTATCCGTAGTGTCATTAGGATAAGGTATCTAACCTTATCCATCTACTACAGATCATTTACGTTAACATTTAGGCATGATCCACCTATATGTCTTTACATACATATTTAAAGTACATAAAATTACCTAGGATCTTTGTTTATTGGATTGTATGTATGCTCATAAAATAACAATTATTTTAATAATAAAAAAATTTTTATACAAAGTTTACAAACTACAAGAATACAAAAGAGATTTAGGACATCAATCCCAACAATCTCTCACTTGTCATAAAGCTTAGGGAGCCAAATGTATAATACAAATAACGTACGAAATACAATAAACTAGGGCATACATTATACCCCAGTAACATCGTTCACTTGCCGTAGACAACATGTCGCATATCCCGTAGTTCTAGACTTTCTAAATGATCCTCAAATGCTTTAGTTATTAGAGTCTTTGTAAATAGATTAGCAACGTTGTGCTCCGAAGAAATCTTCATGATAATCACGTCACTTCGATGTACAATCTCCCGAATCAAGTGATATTTCAGCTCAATGCGTTTGCCTCTTCAACGACTCCTTGGTTTCTTAGAATTTGTCATAGCGCTACTGTTATCACTATAAAGTGTGATGGGTAAAGACATATTTGGAACAATTTCCAAATCAATAAGAAACTTCTCAAGCCAAACAGTCTCTTTAGCTGTTTCATAAGCGTATTCGGCTTCCATAGTGGAGTCTGCGATGCATCCTTGCTTGATGCTCCACCAAATTATAATTCTTCCATTCATAGTAAACACTAACATTGATGTGGATTTTCGAGAATTCCAATCAATCTGAAAATTAGAGTCTATGTATTCTGTAAGGATAAAATCTATATCTCCATACACAAGCATATAGTCCCTCATACTCCCAAGGTACTTGAGGATTGTTTTGACCGTTGTCCAGTGATCTAACCTTGGATTGGATTGATATCTATTGACAATCCCTATTGCATAGTGTTGGAATAAGGAAGCAAGCAGCGGAAGAAAAACAGGATCATTAAGTATTCTAATTCACTAATTTTGACTTCAAATTCAACATGCTCATAAACTAGAAACAGAGTTTCAACACTAACCTTTAAAGATACATTTGAATCATGATTTCCAGCTACAATCTCCTTTTCCTTTGGTTGTGAACCACCATAAGGTCTTTCCTACTATTCTCTTGGAGCCTTAGATTGAGTTACAGGACTTAAAACAAGCTTGAATTAGGGAAATTGAAGGTGAAGAACTGGTTTTTCAACAGTGTGAAAAACACTTCTTCAACCATATTTTTTTTAGTAAATTGCAACTGATTTTCTTCTTATTTCCATCCAGATCTCATTGTTATATTGCATGACTTTCATGAAAATCAACATCCTGCATGAATTTCAGCTCATGCTTGAGAGAGCTGTAATAATGGTGGAACCATGAATGAGCTGCTAGGTTGAAGAAGTGGGAAATTTCCACTTTTCCACTTTTCTAATTTTTCAATTTTTATTTCAATTTTGAAACTTTTCCAAAATTAAAATTAAAATTAACTTTTCAATTTTAATTCTTTAATTAAAATTGAGTTTTTATTAATTTTAAAAATTAATTCATTAATTAATTTTTCTAATACAATTAATAATTAATTAAACAATTTAATTAATTATAATTAATTTGATATCAAATATCAAACTAATTAATCATCTATTGCACTATCATGAATCCCTATTCATGTATTTAATATTTAAATCATATTTAAATATTAAATAATTCTCTAATTTTGTTTAATTCCAAAACTAGATGTGTAGTTATATCACATATTTACTAATTCCCTTAATTCTAGTTTGAACGTTTCAAATCAACTTATCACGCTACTCTAAGGCTAATCCGTTTGGAGCTAGTAGGGGGACCTAGTAGACCTACATATCATGGGCTCCAACAATCCGAGCTTAATTGGCTAAACCCTTTTCACTGAATTAATCCTCATTTGTTAACTATTAGGTCACTCCACTAAAGCCCATAGTTGCACTCACCTCATTGTAGATATATTGTGTCCACTCGATATAATCATGATTAGTAAGTTAACCCTTCACAAGTTGTTTGTAATAACGACTGGGTCAAAATGTTGTTTTACTCCTGAGATTACCTTTTGTTCCTTAAGTCCCACTGTTTCTCAATGAACAATTGGTTTGCAATCCAATCATCAAATCAAGTCCCTCTCAGGACAATGAGAGGGTGAGCCCCTTGTTTAAGACTCGGAGTCAGCACTTAAGGGAACAACCTCTCTACTATCCCTGAAAGCGGGTAGGGGTTAGTTCCTTTTTGCACCCTATGTCCCTAGCTATCTACCCGGTCTTACCCTTGAAATGGGAGGCTTATTGAGTCGACACTATTGAGCCAACCCTTACCTATGAAAATCTAAGGATAATCCTAAATAAATGAGAGTTCATAGTTAGCTCAGGATTAAGGTCAAGTTACCTAGGTGATGGTTTTAAAATAGTCAGTCTTAAATAGTAAATATCGTTATAAAGTAAAAGTGACTTATTTCTTGGTTCGATCTTGCGCAAACTTATTACACAGGACGCCCACATTCCTCATATCACTACATGTACAAATCAGGATCATTTTGTCTATAGTACTTTACAACTCCTTGTAACAACTACAAAGTGGGCCACATTTGATAGCGTTACCAGAATAAGACATCCAATCTTATTCATATACTATAAATCATTTAGATTATTTACTCAAACCCGATCCACTTGTATGTCTCCACATAAAGTTCAAGTACTCATGTAATGGTCATAGATCTTTTACTTTATTAAATTTATTTCTAAAACAAAATAAGCAATTCATATATTCAATACAACTTTATTGAATCAAACTTCAATAACAACTTTATTGATTTACAGAGTGAGTTTATTATTTACAAACCACAAGTTTTAAGACATAAAACCCAATACATAGCAAATGTCAGGTCTGATACATAACATTGCATACATGAGGCTACCAACAACCAATGCATAGAGAATTCGTCTCATTGCCTCAACCTCTTGAGGAGCCTTAAGACACTGTTTCTTAGACAATACAATTTCATGCCTGAAAGGTACTAAATCCTTCTTGGAATTGTGCATCAAATATCTAACAAGTATCTTGTCAATATACGATGCCTAAGACAAGACTAACTTTTTGTTCTTTCGATCCTTCATGATCTGGATCCCTAGAACAAAATGCGTCTCTCTCAAATATTTCATTTGAAATTGAGCAGCCAGTCATTTCTTTACATCAGTTAGAAAACCTACGTCATTCCCAATGAGTAGGATATTATCCACATAAAACACGAGAAAAGCTACTGAGCTGTTGATGATTTTCTTGTAAACATAAGGCTCATCAACATTCTGATCAAAGCCATAAGATTTGATCATAGTATCAAATCTTATATTCCAAGATTGAGATACTTGTTTCAGTCCTTAAATAGACCGATTAAGCTTGCAAACCTTTTGCACTTTATCATGTTCAATGAATCCTTCTAGTTGATTCATGTAGATGATCTCTTCAAGATTGTCATTAAAAAAAAACAATCTTGACGTCCATTTGTCATATTTTATAGTCATAATATGTGGCTATGGAGAAGAGAATTCTAATAGACTTTAACATGACAACAATTGAGAAAGTTTTTTCATAGTCCATTCCCTCAACCTGAGTATAACCTTTTGCCACAAGTCTAGCTTTAAAAGTATGTACCTTTCCATCTACAATTCTTTTTCTCTTATAGATCCACTTACAACCTATAGGTTTTACCCCCATCAGGTTGATCTATAAGCTCCAGATAGAAGTGAAGTATATAGACTCCATTTCTTGATTCATGGCTTTAATCCATTTATCATTGTCAATATCTTCCATTAACTTGTTTATAAGATAATGGATCCTCAACACCATCATCAACTATGATGTCTTAGCTTCTGTTAAACTCATGTAGCGTACAGGTGGATTCATAACCCTCCCACTACGTCGAGGCAATCTAAACTCTTTAGATGGATATGAATGACTAGATCAACCAACATTAACAACTCTTGTTGATGTATCAGCCCCTTCAACAACCATTGTTGAAGTTTCAATAGATTCACTAGAAATTTCACTTAAAACTATTTTGCTGGTTTATGGTCCCTCATGATAAAGTAAACATGCATTAAACGGAAGCTAATAGAATCATTGAGTACTCTAACTACATTTAATTTGAGTATAAAGCATGCTGAAAAACATATTTTTAAAGAAAAAGGGTTTCAGCTTGAATACCTTTGTAGAATCCTTCAAATTCTTGCTTATCTTCACGAATTTGACCTTCAAATTCTTCAGTAGATTACCAAGAGTATCTTCTTTACTATTCTCAACCATAGATTGAGTGGTGGAACTCATAATTATAAGGAATGTTGGTGGATATGGAGAGGGTTTTAGAGTTAGAAGAAATTCTGCTGAAATTTCCAAATTTCCAGAGTTCTCTCTCTTTCAACTTCAGAAATTGAAGTTTTTATTCAACAAATACATGCAAACGCTCATTGATTCAGCCTATTGAAACTTCAAGAAGCATTAACAAAAGTGGGTTAGATGTTGAATTAGGGATAAATCCACTCAATTTGCAATATTTGGGATTTTTCCATGAACCAAAATATTTTTAAATTTTTAAATTACATTTAATTCTAAATTAAATCAAATGAAAGTTTAATTTCTGAAAATTAAATTTAATAATTGAAATCGATTTAATTTTAAATAAATAAATAAATAAATAATAATTTAATATCAAATATTAAATTAATAAAACACCTAATTCAAACATGAATCCTACACATGTAATCAATATTTAAATCATTATTTAAATATGTTGAACTCTCTAATTAAGTTTAATTACAACAAAATTAAACGTTAATTATATCAAATATAATTATCCAAACCTTAAATTGAGATTGAACATTTCAAATTCAAACTCTAAATAGAAATTTGAACACTTCAAATTCACTCAATCTTCTAATCCAAGGTTTAACCTTTTACGAGCTAGTAGAGGGACTCTATGGACCTACACATCATGAGCTCCAACAATTTGAGATTAATTGGCTAAACTCTTTAAACTGAATTAATCAATATTGGGAAGTAATTCCATGTTAATCATATAGTTGTGGAATCTTAAGTCCATATACTCTCCACCACTATCAGATCGTAATATTTTTATCTTTTTACTAATAAGTTTTCAACCTCGGTCTTGTACTCGTTGAACTTTTCAAGTGCTTCAAACTTGTGTTGCATTAAATATAGATACCTATATCTAGAATAATCATCTATGAAAGAGAAGAAATATTCATATTTTCCACATGTGAACATTCATCAGGCTACAGAGATCTAAATGTATAAGCTCCATGGACCCTTTGGTGAAAGAGTATATCAGCATACAACGGAAGCAACAAGAATCAATAAGCATTCTAATTCATTAATTTTGGTTATAAAGCATGCTCATACAATAACAATAGGGTTTCAAGTAATACCTTTGTAGAACTTCTAGAATCTCGATTCTCAGCTGCAAAACTTCTCCAAATCTCGTTGTGAACCACCTCAAGATCTTTTCTACTATTCTCTTTGAGCTTTAGATTGAATTGTGAGACTTAAGATAAGCTTGAATGAAGGGAACTTGGAGAAGAACCCACTACAACAACCCACTTGAAGAAAAACTTCTTCAACTTGAATTTTTTAGCAAAACTCTATTGATGCATGCCACAATTCCACTCTAATCTTCTCTATTTATTGCAAGACTTTCATGCAAAGAAGATGGTTGCATGAAATGCAGCTCATGCTTGGAGATTTGAAGCAAATCTTAAATGGGTTTAGTGTGAGCTAGTTGAAGATGATAATGGAAAAAATCACAATTCCATTTTGTGTCTTTCAACTTTCAAATTTGACTACCAAAATTAAAAATATTATTAATTTTACAAAATTAATTTTTAATTAATAATAAATAATTAATTAAACAAATTAATTAATTATAATTAATTTAATATCAAATATTAAATTAATTTTACACCAATTTCACCTTCATGAATTTAATATTTAAATCATATTTAAATATTAATTAATTCTCCATTTCCGTTTAATTGAGTCGGTGCTGTTGAGCTAACCCTCACCTATGCAAATCTAAGGATAATGTCGAATAAACAGGAGTTCATAGTGAGCTCAGAATTAAGATCGAGTTACCTAGGTCATCTAAGTGAAATAGTGAGTCTCATACAGTAAATAACGTTATAAAGTAAGAGTGCCTTATTTCTTGGTCCAATCTTATGCAAACTCATTGCATAGGATGCCCCCACTCCTCATGTCAATACATGAATGAATCTAGATCACTTCGTTTGTAGTATCTTTACAACAACTTGTAACAGCTACAGAGTAGGCTGCGTCCAATAGTGTTACAAGAATAAGGTACCCAACCTTAATCATGTACTATAGACCGTTTTTTCTATTTACTCGAACTTGATCCATCTTTATGTCTCTACATAAAGTTCATGTATTCATATAATAGTCATGGATCTTAGTTTATTGGATTCAAACTTTTACGTGTGCAATTTATAAAATTAATAATAAGTTTATTGACTAGAGAATATGTTTATCTTTTTACAAACTGCGAGTTTTAAGAAATAAAACCTAACAATACTCCCACTTAAACTAAAACTTCAATGAATCAATATATACAAATATATACAATGTTGAGTTTACACGAATAGAACAAAACGTACAAATACAATAAACTAGGGCATTAAATATCCATAAATTCTCTCACTTGCCCTAGTGATGAATATCTCGACCTAGTCCTACTAGGTGACCCTCGAACACTTTAGCCGCGAGAGCCTTTGTAAATGGATAAGTTAAATTATCTTCTGAGGCTATCTACATAACAATCACGTCTCTTCTATGTACAATCTCCCTAATGAGATGATACTTTTGTTCGATGTGCTTTCCTCTTTTGTGACTTCAGGGTTCCTTTGAATTTGCAACTGCTCCACTATTGTCACAATAGAAGGTGACAGGCAGGTGTATATTAGGAACTACATCCAAGTCAGTTAGGAACTTTCTGAGCCATACTGCTTCTTTTGTTGCTTCACTTACAGCTACATACTCAGCTTCCATTGTGGAGTCAGCAATATAACATTGCTTGATACTTCTCCACACAACTGCTCCTCCATTCATAGTGAATACCGACCCTGAAGTTGATTTCCTAGAATCAATATCGGTTTGGAAGTCAGAATCAGTATATCTAGTAAGGATCATATCCTCAACACTATACACGAACATATAATTTCACATTCTCCGAAGATACTTAAAAATGTTCTTAACGGCAGTCCAATGATCATATCCAAGATTCGACTGAAATCTGCTGACTATTCCAACGATATAGCATATATCGCGACGAGTACACAACATTGCATACATCAAACTCCCTACTGCTGATGCATATGGAATTCGTTTCATATCTTCAACCTCTTGAGGTGTCCTAGGACTTTGTTCCTTAGACAGATGAATTCTATGTTTGAAAGGCAATGTTCCTTTCTTGGAATTTTGTATTTTATACCTAGACAACATCTTGTCGATATAAGACGCTTGAGATAATGCTAATGTTCTGTTCTTGCGATTTCGAACTATTTGGATCCCAAGAACATATTGTGCTTCTCCCAAATCTTTCATTTGGAATTGCGTAGCCAACCATCTCTTAATATCAGCTAGAAATTCCACTTTGTTCCCTATGAGTAGAATATCATCGACATACAACACCATAAAAGCAACGGTTTTGTTAACGATTTTCTTGTATACACAGGATTCGTCAACATTTTGTTCAAAGCCATAAGATTTGATCGCAGTGTCAACTCTCATATTCCATGATCTAGATACTTGTTTCAACCTATAAATGGATCAATTAAGTTTGCAACCTTTTGCTCTTGATCCTGTTCAATAAACCCTTTTGGTTGAGACATATAGATACTCTCTTCAAGATAGCCATTCAGAAAGGTTGTCTTGACATCCATTTGCCATATTTCATAATCATAAAATGTAGCTATGAACAAGAGTATTCTAATCGACTTTATCATGGCAACTAGAGATAAAGTTTCTTCATAGTCTACCTCCTCTCTGTGGGTAAACCCTTTTGCCACAAGTCTTGCTTTGTAGGTCTGTACCTTATCAGCTTGGTCTCGTTTTCTCTTGTAGATCCATTTGCAGCCGATGGATTTTAGCCCTTCAGGTTGATCTACAAGATCCCAGACAGAATTGAAATACATAGATTCCATTTCAAGGTCTACAGCTTTAATCCATTGGTCTTTATCCATATCATTCATTGCTTGTTTGAAAGACAATGGATCCTCTAAGCCATCATCATGTATGATGACTTGATTTCAATTAAACCTATGTACCTGTCAGGCTGTTGCACAACCCTCCCACTATGACGAGGCATTCTCAACTCTTGAGAAGGATGTGAAATACCAGCTTCATCAACAATTCTTGTTGATGGACCTGCTCTATCAACAACTTTTGTTGATGCATTTGTCGTTTCTCTGGACATTTCCCCTATCACTAGCTTACTAGGAGGTTGATGATTCTTCATGTAGTCTTCCTTGAGGAAGGTTGCATTTGT
Source organism: Benincasa hispida (assembly GCF_009727055.1). Lineage (NCBI taxonomy): Eukaryota > Viridiplantae > Streptophyta > Magnoliopsida > Cucurbitales > Cucurbitaceae > Benincasa > Benincasa hispida. The sequence goes on from NC_052349.1 coordinate 17,873,764, forward strand.
CGATACAAATACCTTGTCTTCTTGAGGATCGTAAAAGAAACTACCTTTCGTTTCTTTTAGGTAGCATACAAATAGGCATACTTTTGAACGACGTTCCAACTTTTTGGGATTTTGTACCAACACGTGTGTTGGACAACCCCAAATTCTAAAGTGACGTAAATTTCCTTTACGTCCTCTCTAGAGCTCGTAAGGTGTTTCAGAAACACTTTTCGAGGGAACTATGTTCAAAATATACATTGCAGTTTCAAGTGCATGTCCCCAGAAAGAATTTGGTAACTGAGCATAACTCATCATGGAACAAACCATGTCCAACAAAGTTCTGTTTCTCCTTTCAACCACACCGTTTTGTTGCGGTGTGCATGGGGTTGTTAATTGAGACTGGATTCCATGGTCTATCAAATAGTTTTGGAATTCTAAGTCCATATACTCACCACCTCGATCTGATCAAAGTGTTCTAATATTTTTACCTAATTAGTTTTAAACCTCAACCTTATACTCTTTGAACTTTTCAAATGATTTAGATTTTTGGTGCATTAGGTAAATATGCCCATACCTAGAATAGTCATCAATGAAGCTGATGAAATATTCATAACCTCCTCTAGCTCTAACATTTAGAGGACCACAAAGGTCTGAGTGTATGAGTTCTAAGAATTCTTTGGCTCTAAGACCTTTTCCAGAAAAAGATATTTTGGTCATTTTATCCTCAAGACAGGATTCCAAGGTGGTAATGAACTGTCTTCTAACTTATTTAGATGATCGTTCTCAATAAGTCTCTCAATCATGCTGAGATTTATGTGACCCAGTCTCAAGTGCCAAAGATAGGTATATGGAGAAATTTTCCTTTTCTTATGAGCCTCAACAGTTTTAAACATCTCTATGTTCAAAACGGCTTTAACCTCAGTCGGTTTTAACAAATAAAGTTGTTTTCTAATTTCGCAGAATAAATTTGTTTACTTCTTGTATTGATGAACACTTCATCATTTTCGAAAAAAACTTTATAATTTTGTTCTAGCAACCAAGAAATAGATATTAGATTCCTTTTCATAGAAGGAATGTAATAAACATTTTTCAAATAAATATACTTATCTCCTATAAATAACTTCATTTCTCCCACTGCTTTAGCTGAAACAACCTCTCCGTTCTCTACCTTAAAGATTATTTCGCCTTCTGTCAACTGTCTCCAGGAACTTGTTTTCTGTGAGAAAGTACAAACATGATTAGCGGCACCTAAATCAATTATCCAGGTTTCATCGTTTTCCAATAAACATGCTTTGATAACAAGTAAATTATATTTATCTTGTTGTTCGAATTTTGCATTCTCATCTATGTTATTCAAAATTTTAGATGAGTCGGGAGATAGAAGACTATCCTCTGTTAAAATTCTTTTGGTGTTATCAACTGCTAGTAATTTGTTTCTTGATTCTATTTTACCGTTATCTAATTCGAAAGTGAGTATTCTAGATGAATTTGACATGCTAAAAATTTTAAACAAATTCCAATTAGCAAATTGCAACTAAATCCAAGATTAAATTTTAGCAAAACAAGTAATAATGTACCCATGACCATTATTTATTTGCAATGATACGACAGTGAGCCAGAATACGTGCTATCGAGCGGCAGCCAGATACTTCTTCACTAAAGCAAACAATTTTGACCAAACACTATCTTCAGAATAACTTTTATTCTTATAGTCGTTTAGTTACCGTTTTCGGTCAGAAATTACTAACACTTTAATAATACTGTAAGTGTAACCCTCCGTTTTCAGATGCCAGAGGTCGACCTCAAATATGCTACCGAAATGGAGAGTCAAAGTTGGGAATGGATCTAAGAAATCCTATCCATTTCTAGAGTTTGATTTGTTCCGAATCCTATGTTACAACCCTCCGTGGGGATAGCCATTGTTAAACGACTATCAAGGGCCGCCTAAAGCAAACCAGCAGGTGCAACATAGGAATCTCACGGTCCAAACTAACGGAAGAGACCGCATGATATGTTGACACATATCCTTCACCCACTTACTATGAACTACTTCTCCCGTTTACCTTGTTATTGACTCATATAAATACTTTTCGTATGAAGGTCATTCCCAGGATGACACGAAACGTCATATGAATCTCATGGTGTGAACTACGTGGAGACGTGGCAATTGAAATCTGTGTATCATATAGCTGATTTATGTTTGAAGGACTTCCCCTTATTCACTGAAATCTAGATTTATACTAAAAAATACTTTCCGTATATAGGTCACTCCCAAGGTGACACGAAGTATTGCTTAAATCTCGATTGTGAACTCTTAGGGACGTGAGAGCTAAAAAATAACATATTGTATATGTTATTAATCTCCCACTGAAATGTTCTAATAACTTTATCATATATAAGTTTATTAAACTCCCACTGAAGTGTTCTATTAATATAGGTAAAAATAATGTACTTAGATTCTTTTCGGCTAATAAAAATAACTCTAAGTCTAAGTGGTTTATGCAAGTATAACGCTTCTAATTGGTGTTTAACCTACAAGGTCTAGGTGATAAATTGTTTTATTACCTCACACCGCTCACATACGCTTCTAAAACGGGTTAACAACACTCAACTATTCGGCCATAATCCCCAGGTAGGAGGTGTTCCTTTGACCGTCAACTTAAGTACCCTCAGCCTTAGACAGGATTATATACCAGTTGAGTTTGTAACTGTGATTTTATAAGATAGCAACCTATTTTAACTATTAAAACAAGTGTTTATTCTACGTGAGCATGCAACTTATCTTTGTTATGGATTTTAATGTCTAAGTCAATTTTATAACAATCTATAAAAATTAGACATGTTTTACATCCACAACATGCATTAAAGGCATTTAAATTTAATATTGTTGGATTTCATGTCCTAAAAATCATGGTATGTAAACAATGGAACTTATTCTAAAAATTCAATAAAAGTGTTATTGAATAGATCTATTGCTTGAATAGAAGTCCAATAAACCTAAAAGTCCTTTGATTATTGGACGAGTACTTGAACTTTATGTGGAGACATAAAGATTAATCAAGTTCAAGTAAATAGTCAAAATGATCTATAGTACACGGATAAGGTTGGGTACCTTATTCTGGTAACACTATTGGATACGGCATGCTCTGTAGTTGTTACAAGGAGTTGTAAAGTGCTACAAACGAAGTGATCCTAATTCGTTCATGTTGGACATGAGGAGTGGGGGTGTCCTTGTGCAAAAGAGTTTGTACAAGATCGGACCACGAAATGAGTCATTCTTACTTTATAACGTTGTTTACATTTTAAGACTCACTATTTCAAAACGATGACCTAGGTAACTTGACCTTAGTCCTGAGCTAACTATGAACTCTTGTTTATCTGAGATTGCTCTTAGATTTGCATAGGTGAGGGTTGGCTCAACAGCGCCGGCTCAATATGATTGCCGTTTCAAGGGTGAGACTGGATAGATAGCTAGGGACATAGGGTGCAAGAGGAAATTCACTCCTACCCGCTTTAGGAATAGTAGAGAGGTTGTTCCCTCAAGTGCTAATTCTGAGGCTTAAACAAGAGATCCCGCCCTCTCATTTGGTATGAGAAGGACTCAGTTTTCTGATTGGATCACAAAACAATTGTTCATTAGGGGATCAGTGTGGACTTAAGGAACAAGAGGTAATTTCGAGGGTAAAACAGAGATTTGACCCAACCGTTATTACGAACAACCTGTGAAGATTTAACTTACTAATCATGGTTATATCGACTGGACATAATATATCTACAGTGAGGGGAGTTCAACTATGGGCTTTAGTGGAGTGACCCATTAGTTAACAAATGGGGGTTAGATCGGTCTAATGAGTTTAACCAATTAATCTCGGATCGTTGGAGCCCATGATCTATAGGTCCATGAGGTACCTTACTAGCTCGGAAATGGATAGCTTTAGAGTAGCGTGATATGTTAATTTGAAACGTTCAAATTAGAATAAAATGGAATTGGAGAAAATATATTTCAATATATGAAGATGAATTTGTGTAAAAATTAATTTAATATTGGATATTAAATTAATTAGAATAATTTAAGTTGTTTAAATAATTATTTATTAATTTTATTAGAAAATTAATTTATGAAATTAATTTGTAAAATTAATAAATTTTGATTTTAGAAATGAAATATGATTTAAAAATCAATTTTGGATTTTTGGAAATTGAAAAATTACACAAAACTTGAAAATGGGTTTTTCAAGTCATCTTCAACTTGCTCACAAGGAACCCACCACCTCTTATTTGGTTTACTCCAAGTATGAGCTGCATCCCATGCAACACATCTCTTTGCATGATAGTACAACAATATATTGAAGAGATTGGAGTGAAGAATGGAGGATGAACTGAATGAATTTTTGCTGAAAAAATTGAATGAAGAAGGTTTCTTCAATGGGTTGGTTCAGTGAGCTTTATCCACATTTTCTTTGATTCCAGCTTATTTTGAGTCCCACAACTCGATCTAGAGCACCGAGGATAGTAGGGAAGATCTTGTGGTGGTCTACACAAGGATTCAGAGGATTTTGCAGCTGGAAATGGAGATTTCGTTGTTTTGGCCAAGGTATGTTCATGAAACCCATTATATTCTGTTTTAGCATGTTTCTTTTCAACCAAAATTAATGAATTAGAATACTTATGGATCCTGATTTCTTCCGCTACATGATGATGTCGATCCAACAATTGGTATCAGAGCATCTTATAATCATTCAGTTCGGATTAATTTTGGTTTGATGGATATTTTATATGAAAATATGAAACTACTGTAATGATATGGTTTTCTAAGTTTTGGCCTTTAATTTCTCTTTGATTTCCCGTTTAAAATTGTAATTGACTTTTGCTTGACGAGCTTTAATGTCTTCCCAAGAGTCTATAATTTATTTGGAGTCATTAGAGTTGAAATTAAGCTGCAATTCAAAGAAACAAGCAAAGGGGCTGAGTTGCAAATTCCAGACGATCAGCCTCTATTCATATCGTCGTTGAGCTTCAGTAGCTAAACGATCATTTAGCTTGATACGTTAGACGATATGAAGGAAAAGCTAAATGATCGTCTAACTTCGGGCGTTAATCGTTTAGGTGTTGTGCACTAGACGATTGTCTACCTCTAGAGCTAAGCGATGCGTTGTTTTGCTTTGCGATGGCCCTACACGAGTATAGGGCGCTGAGCGATCGCTTACACGATCATTTACCTTTGATCGGGAGCTAAGCGATGCGGCGAAGAGCTATGCGATGGCGCTGAGCAATCGCTTACACGATCGTTTACATTTGTTCAGGAGCTAAACGATGCGGCGAAAAGCTATGCGATGGTGCTGAGTGATCGCTTACACAATCGTTTACCTATGAGCGACAGCTGAGCGATGTGTTGATTGCTATGCGATAGCACTAGGCGATCGCTACCTCGGGCGCGCGCTAAACGATCATGACGTGGTGCTAAACGATGGAGCTATGCGATAGTGTTTGACACTAAGCGATCGTATAGCATCCTCCGACGCTAGATGATGACACTATAGGATAAAAGGCAAACACTATACGATCGTGTAGCTTTGTTAAACGATAGGACTTGGTTGCTAAACGATCAAACAAACACTAAACGATCAAGCCAATTACATGAAGATGGTCGACATTGCTAAATGATTAGACTTGGCGAGATTTTGAGCGAGAGAAAGAGAAGTCGGTTCGGTCGATTCTCTTGAGATTTGGTTCGGTTCAACTTCAAATTGTTTGTGGTTGGTCCGGTTTAGACGGTTTGGGTCCGGTTCAAGCGGTTTTGGAGCGGTTCGAGCGGTGTTGAAGCTATTTTTTTAATAGTTAGGCTTTTGTTTGCTTGTTTTTGCCAAAACTAAAACTATATCAGTACGTGTTTAATTATTTATGCATTGGAGGTATATTATAATTAAATAAATCTTGTATGTGATGCCATTAAGATTTAAAATCCCACCATAGGAAGCATGCAACATGCATTGAAAGTATGTTATAATTTGTTATAATATATAGTATGCATGTTAGGGTTTCTTGTATTTAATATAAGTGATATATTAGATATTGAATGCCTGTATGTTGTGGATGTTTAGCGTGTCTAAAGTTTTATAAGTTGTTATAAAATTGGGTTAGACATTTAAAATTCATAACAGAGAATAGTTGCATGCTCACATAGGTTAACTACTTGTTTCTTGTCGAAGGTTGGGGGTATTTAAGTTGACGATCTACATAACACCTCCTACCTGGGGATTATAGTCGAATAATTGAGCGTTGGTAACTAGTTTTATGAGTATCTGTGAGCGATGTGAGGTAATAAAACGGTTTATCAGCTAGACTGTCAACCCCGTACTCCATTTTTCCTACATAAGTGAGTAACAAGCGTGTTAAGTAAAATTGTGAAAGGAGGTAAAGAAAGTAGGCAGATGGAGGAAGAAAATTCTAAGTGTTAGAAATACTTAGTCAAGGGTGAGTTTTAGATGATATAACAAGTAAAAATTGGCTAAGTATGGAAGCAAAGTGAAGACATGCGTTGATGGAGAAGTATGGACGCATGAAGCTGCGTGTGTAGCGACCAAGGCTCGTAAAGGCTAAGTGTTGAAGGCAAGGATAAACTATACATTGGTACTAAAGATGAACACATGAGTTGAAAGGCATGATACATTGATAAGGGTTGCGGGAGCCTAAAGTGTGTGCGAGTAAAGGTGCTGGACGATCATGTAGCAGATAAGCGACACTATACGATTGGGTATGTGATTGTCTAGTAAGTAAATGGCACTGCACGATAAGCACTAGACGATAGATGTTGACCGCTAGACGATAGACATTGGGTGTTAGACGATGAGCTGCACGATAAGCACTAGACAATAGACGTTGGGCGCTAGACGATGGAGTATATGATGCACGCTAAAGTTATGCTATGAAACGAGGAAGGAGGTATGCGGCCATGTGGTTGTAAGCGTTGGCTTGGGAGTTGACCCTTGCGTCGATAACCAAGAGGGAAAGATCATCTTGGTGATTGATCAGCTAAGCTAGCTGTCATACTCAGGTTTGATATTATCCTTTAAGGATGAGGTGGCAGCTTGATGTTAAAAGGAGAACATACAGCTGCTAGTTTAAAAAGGGAAACTCGACTTCAAACAGAGGTTTGGAGAAGTTCGCTCGTGCAAATAAAGTAGTTCCAGAGCCATTCAAACCCTGAGTATGTCTAGTCACAACTAAACTCTTATTAGGTTGGGAACATTTTTGAGGTTTTCCCTTGCGCTGACATTGGAGTTTGGCAATTTAATTTTTTTCTTTTTTTTTTGTAATGAAAATGAACGCATTTTCTTGAAGATCGCATATTCTTGATCTTTTCTGCTTAGGTCTTCCCCATTGCATTGTTTGGATAGACTAGACAAACACTTAGAATAAAAATTTCAAAAAGAAGGTTTGAGTAGAATTTTGAAAGATAAAAGGTAAAGTAAAATAAGAATTAACTAAGTGTCGGTCAGAATTTACAAAATATGGGGAATGTTTCTAAGTATACACATATATTACATAATGGCAGCGCAATGAATAACGCAAAAGTAAAAGATCAGAACATCGCAAATATTGACAAAGGATGATAAAGAAAAAGGCACAGGTAAAAAGGAGTGAATATGTACTAATTTATATTGAATATTAACAAAGTATACAAATAATTAAAAATTAACACAATTCAAAAATTGTTGTCTATACAAAAGAAATTCATTACCTTTTTGAATTTGATTCAGATGGGTGCACGTTAAAAATTAACACCGTGCTTCTAATAACGCAAATACATTTTTGCTGAGGATGGGCAACAATGCATGCAGTCCCACAACACACCCCTTAATTCAACGCATTTTTGGAGGATCGGGTACATGGTACCAGTGCAACACTACCTCAACATAGTGCATTTAGCCAAGGATGGGAAAAGAACACATACGTGCGCAACACACCCCTCAACGCAATACAGTTGAGTGTAATGGACACAAGGTGTCTCTTGTTAACACACAATGCACCCATCAACACATTATATACCAATTTTTTTTCTTTTTAAGTCATCAAAAACGTAAGTCGAAAAGACTTTTCGATTTCTAATGTTTCATCGAATCATTCACAGAAATTAAAGAACAGTGCTACTAATGTATACAGATTAAAGGAATCTAAACATGACATGAAAAATTAAATTGAAGAGAATTATAGAAAGCATTAAATGCTACACCTAAAAAGCAGTAAATAACAAGATTTAGAAAGCAGTAAAAGAAAACTGTAAAGAAAGCATGTAAACATAAATAGGGATGCTGATTGAAAGAAGTTCTCAAAATTACCGCAATCGCTTCCCCCACAAGCGGTTTAATCCTGCTTGCCCCAGTCAATGGTAATCCATGTGTCGTCGAAGTATCGCTCCATAGATCGGTTTTAATCCGTTGACCATTGACTTTAAACGCGTTGTTCCCATCTAAAGTTGTTAGTTCCACTACGCCATGAGGAAAGATAGTCTTGATTTTGAACGGCACAGACCAGCGAGATTTCAACTTTCCTGGGAACAACTGCAAACGAGCATTAAATAGTAATACCTGTTGACCTTCCGATGAATGTCCGGTCATTTATGCGGTCATCATGCCACTTTTTGGTTTTCTACTTATAGATCTTGGCATTTTCATAGGCGTCCCTTCGTCATTCGACCAACTGATTCAATTGTAGCTGTCTAGACTTTCCCTACACTTGCTAAATAAAAATTCAACTTCTTGCATGCCCACATCGCCTTATGTTCAACTCGAGCGGCAGATGACAAGCTTTTCCAAAGACCAGGGCATACGGGGACATGCCAATTGGTGTTTTTATAGACGGTTCTGTATGCCCATAGTGCTTCATTAAGCTTGGGTGACCAATCCTTCCTGGAGTATTGACTACCTTCTCTAAGATAGTTTTGATCTCTCCGGTTAGAAATCTCTGCTGCCCATTAGGTCTGCAGGTGATTAAATAGTTGTAACTCGATGGCTGACGTTAAATTTAGTCAAAGGTTGGCAATTATGCAGTTTGATAAAGTGAGAAGCCCTCATCGCTGATTAAGGCCCGTGGCGTCCCATATCGAGCAAAAATATTCTTCTTAAGAAACTTCGCCACTGTGGCCGCATCATTCCTTTGCACATGGATAGCCTCAACCCATTTTGATACATAATTCAACGCAACCAGGATATAGGTGAACCTTCTGATGGTGGAAATGGGCCCATGAAGTCAATTCCCCAAACATCAAATAAATTCCACTTCTAAGATTGATGTCAATGGCATTTCATTTCTCTTTGACATATTCCCCGTTCTCTGACATCTGTCGCATTGCACAACGTGGGCTTGGGCATCCTTAAACAGTGTTGGCCAGAAATAGCCACACTGTAGAACCTTTGCGGCAGTCCGCTGCCCCCCAAAGTGTCCTCCGTAAGGGGACTCATGACACATCTCCAGAATGTGCTTGACTTCGTACTCAGGAACGTATCGATGTAATAATGATCAGAACAAGATTGATATAGGAATGGGTCGTCCCAGAAATAAAATTTGACATCATGTTTTAGCTTCTTCTTCTGCTGATAAGTATAGTCATCTGGTATTTGACCGCAAACAATGAAATTCACGATGTTTGCATATCAGGGAACATTACTGCCTACTGACATTAGCAACTCATCGGGGAATCTTTCTTCAATATCTTTTCTTTTCCTTGAACCTTGCAATTCTTCAATCTTGACAAATGATCCACAACTTGGTTCTCGGTGCCCTTCCGGTCTTTGATCTCTAAGCCAAACTCTTGTAGTAGCAACACCCACCGTATAAGCCTTGGTTTTGCATCCTTCTTTGTCATCAAATACTTTATCGCAGAGTGACCCGTATACACCAGAACATTTGTTCCGATTAAATATTGTCAGAATTTTTCCAGTGCAAATACTACTGCGAGCATTTCCTTCTCGGTGGTTGTATAGTTCTCTTGCGCATCATTCAATGTTTTACTCGCATAATAAATAAGATGCAATACCTTGTCCTTGTACTAAATTAATATTGCGCCCACAGCATACCCGTTAGTTTCGCACATCAACGCAAATGGTTGCGTCCAGTCTGGCGCCACCAGAATAGGTGCGGTGATGAGCACATTTTTTAATGTGTTGAATGCTTTGGTGCATGCATAATCAAAATTATATTCTCGGTCAGTTTCAAGGAGCGCACTTAGGGGCCTTGTGATCTGGGAGAATTTGCGAATAAATCTTCTATAAAACCCAGTGTGTTCCAGAAAGCTCCTAAGTGTTTTCACGTTCACCGGTGGGGGTAACTTAAAAATTGCGTCAATTTTTGCCTCATCAGCTTCCAATCCTGCTTTAGAGATTTTGTGACCCAGAACTATTCCTTCTTCCACCATAAAGTGGCATTTTTCCCAGTTCAAAAATTTTTTTTTTGCCACGCATCTCCTCAAGACCTTTTCCAGGTTAGATAAACAGGAGTCGTAATTATTGCTGAAGACTAAAAAATCATTCGTGAAAACCTCGACTGACTCCTCCAAGTAATCTGAGAATATTGCCATCATGCATCGTTGGAAAGTGCTTGGCGTATTGCAGAGTCCAAATGGCATGCGTCGAAATGCAAACGTACCAAATAGGCACGTGAATGTTGTTTTATCCTGATCTTCTGGTGCAATTACTATTTGATTGTACCCTGAATAGCCGTCAAGAAAACAGAAAAATTCATTCCCCGCAAGTCTGTCTAGCATCTGATCAATGAACGGGAGTGAAAATGGTCCTTTTTAGTGGCCAAGTTTAACTTGCGATAATCCATGCAAATTCTCCACCCTGTAGTCGTTCTTGTGGGAATTAATTCATTATTATCATTAGTGACAACTGTCATCCCCCATTTCTTTGGAACACACTGCACTGAGCTCACCCAGCTGCTATCAGATATCGGGTAGATGACTTTTGCGTCCAGCCACTTCACTATTTCTTTCTTTACGACCTCCCTCATAGTCGGGTTCAAGCGGCGTTGCCTTTCTACCGATCCTGTCTTTCCTTCTTCCAAACGAATCTTGTGCATACAATACGAGGGACTGATTCCTCGAATGTCCGCCTAGGTCCATCCTAAGGCTTTTGCGTTATTTCTTAGGATATGTATGAGTGCATCTTCTTTCTTCTTACTTAGCGATGCGGAAATGATAACTGGTATGGGTAACGACTTTAACTCTACCACAGGTGGCTCTTCGAAAGATGGCTTAATGCATTGTGAGGTCCGTTCAGATAACTTACGCGGTTCAAAATTTGATTCAGTATGAATTGTGGTGCAGTCCTCCTCCAATTTTGCGCCGATTTCAAGATCTTCTTCCTCCAGCTCCTTCAGGGGTTCGTGCCAATGTTCTTCCCGTAGTTCCTCAATATATTGACAGTTTTCCATGTCACCTGGGTACTTCAACGCATTGAACACGTTGAATTTTACTTCCCGATCGTCGATCCTTATGGTCAATTCCCCTTTTTGCACGTCAATCAGCTTCGTAATCCAATATGACAAAATCTGTCGGAAAGATAAACTTATCCACTTCCACGAGTACATCCTCTATCTTGCCCTCAGGATGCTTTATTGATATATCGGCCAACTGTAACATGATTGTAGTTGGTCTTGCGTTGCCGATATCCAGCTTTTTAAAAATCAACAAGGGCATTAGATTTATGCTTGCCCCTAAATCACACAGCACGTTCCCGACCATCTTCCCGCCTATCGTGCAGGGCAATGTAAAACTTCAAGGGTCCTTCATTTTATTGGGGATATTGTTTTGGAACAGTGCGCTACATTCATATGTTAGTGCAATTGTTTCATTTTCCCCGATCTTTCTTTTATTGGCAAGGATATCCTTGAGAAATTTTACATAACTCGGCATCTGCTCTAGTGCTTCTATTAAGGGAATGTTAATGTGTAGCTGTCGGAGAACGTCCAAGAACCTTTGAAATTGCTTACTATCATCTTTCTTTTTCAGCCTGGACGGGAAAGGTGGAGGATCCTGCCTTACTTCGTTGTTGCGTTGCTACTTGTTCTAAGGTCCTGTCTCTTGCTGTGTTTCATTATCGGAGGTTGCGTTTATTGAGAATTCACAGCCCTTCGAGGAGATTTCATCATCTTTTGTAGGTGAATTTTCTTCTGAACTGGTATTTTTCCACTATTTAGTTGATTGATCATCATCAACAGGTCAAATCTACTGGTGTTGTTAGCGCAATCTGGTCTGATGCATAGGGGCTGTTGTTTTTGCACTTCTCAATTGTCACTGCGTGAACATTTGTTCTTTTACCTCACTCCCCGATGCTTCTGGGTTGCTGTGCGCGTACCAGGCATTTCTTCTTTTAATTCCTTCGTAAAGCTGATCGAATCTGCTCTTCTAATTCTTTAAGGGAGTCCAGCTTGCGTTGTCTCATTACCATCGCTCCTTTCAATTGTAATGTTTAACGATGTCTCCAGAGACGAGGTGCTGCAAGAGGTATCATATAAGAACGGTTGGTCACGAGGGTGGTATACCTTGAGAATTACCTGGATTACAATCCGGAGTAATGAGACGCGGCGGAGGTTTCCTCTATCCCCCTTGATAACTGTCCTGATCGGACACGATGGTCAAACCTCCCTGGTTGTGATTCCCGTCCCAACTTGAATTGGGTGATCCCACCAACCAGGGTTATAGATGTTGCTAATTGATTCATCATAGACAGAATATAACGGGTTGTTGATTCCATGGCGCAGACTTTTACTGGTATGTCCCTCTCCACATTGAACGCACATCTGTGGCATGTGAGTCACCGTATTAACTGCACTGATCACTTCGAGAGAGAGTTCTTTGTTGGTTAGCCATCGTCTGGAGAAGTGAGGTCACTGTAGTCATTTGATCGACCAGTGCGCTTACTGTATCAATTGACACATCAGCACTTTCTACTCTTTCTTGCTCTAGACTTCTTACCTCAACCCCGGTATCAATCCACTCATTAGAATGTTGTGAGATACGATCCAAAATATTCTTTGCTTCTGTATATGATCTGTTCATTAATCCTCCTTTTGCGGAGGCATCGGTAACTGCTCGCGTTGATTGGTCTAAGCCATTGTAAAAGGTTTCCATCAGAATACTATTGGGAATCCCGATATGTGGATAGCTCTTCACTAACTGTCAGAATTGCACCCATGCGGTGCTCAAGGTTTCATAACCCGTTTACTAAAAATTCAGCACATCCCTCCGTCTTCTTGCGTTGATGCCTGGAGGGAAGAATTTGTTCATGAACCTATCAACCAACTGTTCCCATGCTTTAATCTCATTCGGCTCTAATGACTGAGCCCACCTCTTTGCTTCATCCCGCAGTGTGTACGAGAAAAGATATAATGTATGGGAAAAGATATAACCTAAGTCTTTCTTGAGTCACATAAGGCATGGAGAATGCGCTGCACATGTCTACAAAATTCGTCAAATGCGCATATGGGTCTTCTCCTTGTAATCCTCCAAATTGACCCATATTCTGAATCATCTGCAGCATAATTGGTTTTAATTCAACGCTTACATTCTCCTCAACCGTTTGTCTTGTGATTCCTGGTGAGAAGTTATAGAAATCCGGCGCCGCATAGTCTCTCATTGGGACATCATGATCAATAGCAAGAAATATGGAGCCTTACGCTGGCCCATTTTCCCTTTGATTCTCTACAAGAGGCTCGTTATAATTGGCCATGCTTCTTTACACTTAATTCGGCCCTGATGAACTCTTGCGTGAATAATACACTTGATCTCTGGGTCCACTTAGAATTTCTGGATCACTCCAGCACGCCTAAGCTGTCAGACTGCTCTTCGCATTGAACAGCCAGTACAAAGAGATTTGTCCTGCAAAATACCACAACCATGCTCAAACAATAAACCGTTAACCAATCCCCGAAAACGGCGCCATAAACTTGTTATGACATAAACTATACAATGATGCAGGCAAGGTTCAAATCCATGTCCCCGTTACCATAGCCTCGGCAACGGTGCCATAAACTTGTTAACGCAAAATTTATCTTATGCGTCATAAACTTGTAACGCAAATTTTATGCGATGATATGTGATACTACTTCTAGATATGTGTTATTAACAAATGTTCTTGTAGTATGGTGTGCATTGTTATAAGTTTCTTTGCGTTAAAACCAAGTATAATTTCACTGCAAGTTTCTCGGTATGATCCGAGGTCGAATACAGGGACTGTTTTAGGTTATTACGTTATGTTTGTGATATATGCAACCAGGGGTTTTTCAATTTATAAAATAATTTGTGTACAGGTAATTAAACATGCGATGAAGTAAAGTAAGCAGCAAAAATGCGATAATAACATAAATTGCGTTAAAGTAAATCTACGCTAAGATGATACAAGATACGGGATTCATGATACAAGATACTGAGGTCAAGGCTGGCTGTGAGGATTATGTAAAGATCGTGTAATGCGGTGACAAGTCTTATGTACGAAGCAGAAATAGAAAAGATAACTAATATAAACAGCGCAAGTTCCTTAATTGCGTTAAAGATATAAGTATTGTTCCGTTTTTCCCTTGGCGTACACCTCTCGGTGATCGGCCACGTTCCTACATATCTGTGGTGAAACAGGGATGAACATAATGAATGCAAGGTTTCTTCCATCTCTGGAAGTACTACTCGCTTTAGTTAATGCATTATTCTAACCTTCTCTCAATAGATCAGAATGACATCTTCACTTTTGCTCTCACAGGTGAAGATGTCGTCTAGCATGCCTTAGCTAAACGTATTTATCTCCTTAGCATAGATTAAGTTACTCGTTTAATCCATATTAATTACCAAGGTATTAAGAAAACTTCATGGAGAAAACGATTAATGGAGGAAAAGAAGTAGATAGAAAAGTGGTAATGAAAGTGATCGAGACATTCAACAAAACTATTTAGCGTCTGATACATGATTTGTGAATGAAGAGATTAAGAAGATGAGATACACTTTATGAAATAGAGTTAGAAATAAATACAAATAAGCGCCAACGTCTTAGCGCCGATCTGGATGGAGATTTGCTTGCCGGCGTGGATGGAGTGAACAGATGGATGAGCTTCCCTCTCAGGCTTGCTTAACCAGTAACATGGATCTAAGCATAGAGCTTCACGGCGGGGATCTGGTAGATTCGCACTAAGACTCGCCTCTCGGCCTTGTCTGTTCTTTTCTCGGATTTCTTCCGATCAGTACTCAGCTCAGCCACTCTCTCAATAATCCAGCATCAATTAGCCCTCATATCAAGTATACCCGTATCCAGTATATCTTCTCTGAATTCTATGGGGATATTTATAGGTGAAAAGCTTTGACTCTTGGCTTGTGGACCCCACTTCTTGTTATGGAAATTTCGAAGATGGAGGAATAAATATTCCTTCTATTATGCAATCAGACCAGCAAATCTGTACAACAGTTAGTTGTACACGTGTCACAATCCTCCGTGTTTGCTTTGCGCAGCTGCATCTTTCAATTGGTTGCTCGCATGCGGTGTTGTTTTTATTACTGCATGCGGTTGACATTCAGCTCGGGATCAACTATCGCATTGTGCCGTCATTCCGTTAATCGTCTCTTCATTGTTGATTGATGGGCGCAATGTGACAAAGATGCATTGTTCAGTTTCTCGTTGAGCCTTGATCGCAAGTGGTGACTTGGTTTCCTGCAAAATAGAGTAAAAATATCCTCTTCTACCGTCTTGACGATGTTAGTGGGTGTAATTGCGATAATTCATAATTATTTATTTCTGAGCTAATTTTCATACAATTGACGCATATTCCTTCTCTTTTGGCCGCAATATCTAGATAAGGCAGCATAAATAACTTGTATTTCTACAAGTTATCAATGATGTTAAGCGCATGCGTTGGAGGTTGAATTAGCGCAAGGACGCGTTGAGAAGCATTAGACTATGCAACGCATATTGAAGCCGTAAGCGCATGAGCTAAACGATGGGCGCAAGTTTTGCGTTGGAGTTTATGTTGCAACCAGACGAACGCATGAGGCATGCGTTGATGTGCCACAACATGGCAACATGAGCTGAACGATGGGCGTAACCAGACGAACGCATGGGGCATGTCTTTATGTGCCACAAGATGGGCGCATGAGCTGAACGATGGGCGCAAAATTTGCTATGCGATGGGCAATTGGAGTGAGCTAATACAAGGCATAGACGCATGGTAATGAAGTTGCTGCCTAGTCAAGTTAAGACCTAAGAATTTTGCTAAGTGTTCAATGCACAATGAGCATATACATGAAGAGGATTGCAATAGACTGTGAGTGACTCTAAATGCTTTAAATGTTTTAAGTAAATTGCTAATGCTTATGAATGTTTAGCAATGCATGTTTACTAAAAGCTATTTATGACAACTATTCTCAAATAGTTACCAAGCAACGCATCTCACATTATTGTTATACTTATGCTATGCTTTTCAATGACCGTGAGGATGCGTTAGTATAGAATATTTTTGGGCAACTAAGTCAATAAGAGATAAGAATATGCAAGTTGAGTATGAGTAGCTCAGTACTGAAGGCCAATAAGAGATAAGAATATGAAAGTTGAGTATGAGTAGCTCAGTACTGAAGGACTAAATGAGAAGGTATTAAAGCTCAGTCTTAGAAATTGAATAGCTTAGTACTGAAGTACACGGAGAATGTACTGAAGCTCAGTCTTGGAATTTGAATAGCTCAGTACTGAAGTACACGGAAAAGGTACTGAAGCTATGTCTTAGAGTTTGAATAGCTCGATACTGAAGTACACGGAGAAGGTATCCGAGTAGCTCGATACTGAAGTACACGGAGAAGGTATCTGAGCAGTAGTACCTAAGGTATGATGGTACTTAAACTAGAATCACATGAATGAAAGAATAGTTGAGTGTTGAGATCACTCTACACTAGCTATGGATTTACGTTGAGCAATTGAGTAAAGGTTCTCTCTTAACTAAGGATGCAAATTATATTTTTAGGAAGTGAACAAAAGGATTCCTTCCCAGTTAAGTAGTAATGCAGTAAAGAATGATAAGGAGTGAAAAAAAGGGGCCACTCTAGACAAATAGACTAAGGCATAGACCAGCAAAGTAAGAACAGTGCTATGTGATGTTGATGATGACATGAATAATAGTTGCCAAGTTTATGTTTTCAGTTAAAGCTTTCAGTTTTAATATCAAATTTATGTATGAAAATTATGAATTAAATACTAGTCACTCACTGGGCTTCTAGCTCATGTTTTCAAATGTTTTCCTTTCAGGTAGCGGTTAGTTCCCAAAAGACTTTTCTGCTGCTGCTCTACCACTCAAAGAAAGAGGTTGAAGGAAGCTTAATTGAAGACCTGTATTAGTTAGTACACATGTGTCTATCTAGTGACTAGTATTCTAGATGGGGCTCACTAAGTTGTAATATTCATGTATGAACAATGCTGAGAAACCCTGTAATGTAAATGTGTTAAGTTTTGAGTTAATTTGTTCGTATATTGATGAAATGTACATATTCAGGGTTTGAGAAAAATTTAACAGGTTAGATAGGCAGTAAGTGCCAACAAAAGGGTTGGTAACTGCTGCAGTCACCATTCCATCCAGGTTAAGAGGGTAATCTAGAGCGGGGTGTGACATAGACATCGTAGGTTTAAGTCCATTTATAAAAGTTATACATGGATAAACCACATAGACTTAGGGTTATTTTTAATTAGCCGGAAAAAGAACCTAAGTATGTAGTTACCCAAACATTAGAACACTTCAGTGGTAGTGAATAACTTCTATATGATAAAGTTATTAGAAAACTTCAGCGGGAGATTAATAACCTACTCGGTATGTTATTCTTAGCTCTCGTGTCCCTAAGAGTTCACAGTATAGATTTAAGCGATACTTCGTGTCACCCTGGGAGTGACCTCCCTTCGGAAAGTATTTTTTAGCTTAAATTTAGATTCGGGGGAATAAGGGGAAATTGTTCGATCAGAAATCCAGTGTATGATTTCAACTGCCACGTCTCCATATAGTTCACACCATGAGATTCATATGATGCTTCGTGTCACCCTGGGAGTGACCTCCCTTCGAAAAGTGTTTTGTATGCGTCAATACCAAGGTGAACGAAGGAAGTAGTTCGTAGTAAGTGGGTGAAAGAAATGTGTCAACATATCCTACGGTCTCCTCCATTAGTCTGAACCGTGAGATTCTTATGTTGTGTTTGCTAGTTAGCTTTAAGCGGCCCTTTGCTAGTTGTTTAACGATGACTATCCCTACGGAGGGTTGTAACATAGGATTCGGAACAACCCAGGCTTCAGTAAAATGAATAGGGTTTTATAGTTTCGTCTTGGGTATTTTTTTCCATTTCAAAGCGATACTCATACCGTTCTATAAGATCCGAAAATGGCGGGTCTACACTTACAAAATTATTAAGTGTTAATAATGTCTGACCAAAAGTGGTACCTAAATGACTATCGGAATATGAGTTATTCTAGAGGTAGTATTTAGTCAAGAATGTCTTGGTGTAGCATCGTTGCAAAAGAATAATCTTGGGTAAATTATTAAAATTGCTAAAACTTGATTGGATATTTAATTTCAGAATGACAAGTTTTAACACAATTTGAAATGTTCGGGATGTATATGACAGATGGGTCAAGGCGAATGATATAGCCTGTGCTTATATCCTCGCCAGCTTATCTGATGTGTTGACAAAAGAAGCATGAGGATATGAGTACTGCCAAAGAGATTATGGAATCTCTGCGAGGGATGCTATTAAATATATTTACAACAGTCGCATCAAAATGGGGACCTATGTTTGTGAACATGTCCTGGGCATGATGGTCCACTTTTATATGGCAGAAGTAAATGATGTTGTCATGAACGAGAGAAGTCAAGTTGGTTTTATTCTAGAATCTCTTCCGAAGAGTTTTTTGCAATTCTGAATGTGATAATGAATAAAATTTGACTACTCTACTGAATGAGCTACAGGCTTGCCAGATAATGTTGAGAACAAAGGGTCTGATGTCAGAAGTAAATGTTACTACTGTTGAGAAGTGAGGTATGTCCTCCAAGCCTGAAGTAGCCTCCTCTTCAAAGAGTAACATTATTCTTGTGAAGAAAGGCAAAGGGAAAGGGAAGAAGAAGCCTACTGGATTGAAAGGCAAGGATAGTGCTGCAAAGGGAAATGTTTCCATTGTAACGATGAAGGGCACTGAAGGAGACACTGCCCTCAATATATTGTCAATAAGAGAGTAGAGAAAAGGTAACCAGACTAACTTGATCCTCGGACCATTTGCTCAGCTCATCTAGTGGGAGAAGTTGTTACTTGTTTTTAATTGTTAAAACTTGTATAGAACAAATTGTATATATTTGTGGGATAAATGAAATACTCATTTTCAAAAATTATGTTTGTTCTAGTAACCTATGTTGAGAATCAAATTTTTAAAAGCCATTTGTAGATATTCAGATATCTAAAAGGCTAGATCAAAGTATAGAAAGTTCAAAGATTTCTAGATCTGACTGTTAACAAAGAGTTGTTGAGACAGGTCAGATGCATCTTGCTTAAGGACTTGAGAGTACCTCAATGTAGTGGGCGAAAAGTTTGCTTCTTGGCCATTATTGAGATTAAGATGCAATCCCCTTGTAGTTTTATCTAAAGCCTATTGTATACTAAAATGTTTACAATAATTCTCTCGACTAAAGTGTTTGAGAATTACCTAGTAGCACTAGGCATACTAGACAACCTAGGGCAAGTGGGAGAAATATAGGGTATAGAGATACCGAATGTAAAATATGGGTATGAGATGCCCTAGTTTATTGTATTTCTCTATAAAACTCAGAAACTCAGTCTTATATATCGAATGTATAAGGTACCACTAGAGTTTTAGTCCAAGTGGGAGTCTGTTGGGTTTTATGTCCTAAAACTCGTGGTGTGTAAACAATAGAACTTATTCTGAAAATTCCATAAAGGTGTTATTGAATAGATCTATTGCTTAAATAGAAATCCAATAAACCTAAAAGTCCCTTGACTATTGGATGAGTACTTGAACTTTATGTGAACATAAAGGTGGATCAGGTTCGAGTAAATAGTTAAAATGATCTATAGTACATGGATAAGATTGGTACTTATTCTGGTAATACTATTGGATACAACTTACTTTGTAGTTGTTACAAGGAGTTGTAAAGTGCTACAAACGAAGTGATCCTAATTCGTTCATGTTGGACATGAGAAGTGAGGGTGTCCTTGTGCCAAAGAATTTGTACAAGATCGGATCACGAAATGAGTCACTCTTACTTTATAACGTTGTTTACTATTTAAGACTCACTATTTCAAAGCGATGACCTAGGTAACTTGACCTTAATCCTGAGCTAACTATGAACTTCTGTTTATCTGGGATTGCCCTTAGATTTTCATAGGTGAGGGTTGACTCAACAGCGCCGGCTCAATATGACTGCCATTTCAGGGGTGAGACTAGATAGATAGCTAAGGACATAGGGTGCAAGAGGGAATTCACTCCTACCCGCTTTAGGGATAGTAGAGAGGTTGTTCCCTTAAGTGCTGATTTTGGGACTTGAACAAGGGATCTCGCCCTCTCATTGGACTCGGTTTTCTGATTGGATCACAAAAAAATTGTTCATTAGGGGATCAGTGGAGACTTAAGGAACAAGAGGTAATTTCGGAGGTAAAATAAAGAATTTGACCCAGCTGTTATTACGAACAACCTGTGAAGGGTTAACTTACTAATCATGGTTATATCGACTGGACATAATATATCTACAGTGAGGGAGTTTAATTATGGGCTTTAGTGAAGTGACCCATTAGTTAACGAATGGGGGTTAGATCGGTCGAATGAGTTTAGCCGATTAATCTCGGATAGTTAGAGCCCATGATCTATAGGTCCATGAGGTCCTCTACTAGTTCAGAAATGGATTAGCTCTAGAGTAGAGTGATAAGTTAATTTGAAACGTTTAAATTAGAACCAAACATAATTGGAGAAAATATATTTAAATATAATTTAAATATATGAAGATGAATTTGTGTAAAAATTAATTTATATTAAATATTAAATTAATTTGAATTTTTAAATGTTTAAATAATTATTTATTAATTTTATTAGAAAATTAAGTTATGAAATTAATTTGTAAAATTAATAAATTTTGATTTTAGAAATGAAATATGATTTAAAAATCAATTTTGGATTTTTGGAAATTGAAAAATTACACAAAACTTGAAAATGGGTTTTTCAAGTCATCTTTAACTTGCTCACAAGGAACCCACCACCTCTTCTTTGGTTTACTCCAAGCATGAGTTGCGTCCCATGCAGCACATCTCTTTGCATGATAGTCTACAATATATTGAAGAGATTGAAGTGAAGAATGGAGGATGAACCAAATGAATTTTTGCTGAAAAATTCGGATGAAGAAGGTGTTCTTCGATGGGTTGGTTCAGTGAGTTTTCTCCATATTCCCTTTGATTCCAGCTTATTTCGAGTCCAACAACTCAATCTAGAGCACCAAGAGGATAGTAGGGAAGATCTTTTGATGGTCTACACAAGGATTCGGAGGATTTTGCAGCTGAAAATGGAGATTTTGTTGGTTCGACCAAGATATGTTCATGAAACCCATTATACTCTGTTTTAGCATGTTTTTTTCAACCAAAATTAATGAACTAGAATGCTTATGGATTTTGATTTCTTTTGCTACGTGATGGTGTCGATCCAAAAAATATAACAGTTATATTAAATAACAGAAACCCTAAACATGCATTCTATACATTATAACATATTATAACATATACATAATGCATGTAACATGCTTTCTATGGTGGGATTTTAAATCTACATGACATACTGTATGCACATACAAGGTTTATTTAATTATAACATACATCACATGCATAAATAATTAAACACATGCTCATATGGTTTTAGTTTTGGCATAAACAAGCAAATAAAAGCCTAAGAAATACAAAACAGCAAGCAACAACTCCAAACAACTTTTGAACCACTCGAACTACTCCGAACCGGACCCAAACAGCTCGAACCGGATATGAACCACCTTAACCGGACCAATCAAAACCCGTTTAAAAGGTGAATCAAGTCAAGTTTGAAGAAAATCAATCAATTCTCGACGGTTCTTGCTCAGTCAATGGGTCAAACTCATCAAACTGGTTAAAAAAAACCTCGCCCAAACTCGATCTCTTGCTCCTAGCTCGAAATCTTGCTCGAACTTGATTTCTCGCTCAAAATTCCATTTAGAATCTCGCGCAAACTTGATTCAAAATCTCGGAAACTTTGAAATCTCGCTGCTTGTAATAGGAATCTCGCTAGAAATTGTGAAGAAATCTCACTCTCACTTAAAGGACAAAAGATAATCTCGCTGGGAATGAGAAGATCTTGCTCTTGCTTGAAGGCAAGAAATCTCGCTCTCGCTCGAAATCTGAACAACGAGATTTAAGCCGATGTTGAAGAATTGGTTCCTGTTGCTTGACCTTCTTCACTTCTTTCTTCAATTACAACTTAATTTCAACTCCAATGACTCCAAATAAATTAAAAACTCTTGAGCACACATATAAGTTCATCAAACAAGAGCCAATTACAAATTTAGTCAAGGAATCAAAGAGAAATTAAATGGCAAAGCTCAGAAAACCATATCAGTTCACCATTTTCATATAACTCATGGAAAACACCCATCAAGCCAAAATTAAATGAAATTGAATGCTTAAATGATGCTCTGATACCAATTCAAGGAGTATATCGATATATAGTAGAAGCAACAAGGATAATATATGATATTTACTTCACATCTTGTTTTTTGCTCAATTGCTTGTTTTACTTGCTTTACCACAAACCAATAAACATAAGATCTCTGGTTATCTATATGTAACCCAAGCATGTATGTGGTGACATACAAGTAGATCATGTCTTGAGTGATAACCAAAATGGTCTGTAGTATATAGATATAGGAGGGAAACTTTATCCTGGTAACGCTATGGATGCAGCCCGCTTTGTGGAATGGTCACAAGCGTTGTGACTTGTCACAAATGGTTTGATCCTTATCATCCATGTTGGGGACATGCGAGCGGGGGCATCCTAAGAGTTTATATAAGACCTGACCACGAAGTGTTAACGTCTCATTATATAACACCGTTCATGACAAAGACTTAACTTCACTAGGATGACCATAGGTAACATGACTTAAATCCTGAGTGAGTTGGGAACTCCTGCCATTGAGGACAGTTCTTTGATTTGTATAGATGCGAGGGGCCAGGTCGCCGATTCAAACCTGCCATTTTGAGGATTCGTCTGATTTGGGAGCTAGGAACTCAGTTACACAAGATGGAATTCACTTCTTCCCCAAGGTAGGGGTAAGTAAATAACTCCCTTAAAGGCTGATTCCAGGGTTTGAACGATGTGGCGCCCCACACCTTCTCTTGGCCCAAGAGGTGTTCACACATAGTTAGACTATTCACACATAGTTGGACTATGTTGTATTGTTCATTAGAGGAATCAGTGGTACTTAAGGAGTGAGATGTAACTACAGGGGTAAAATGGTAATTTGGCCAAGCTGTACTTACGAGCATCTGTGAAGGGTCATCGTACTCATGATTGGTTATATCCGATGGACACAGAAATATATTTGTAGTAAGAAGAGTTCAACTGTTGGTCTTTAGTGGAATGTCTGACAGCTAACGGATGGTGGATCTCGTGGCTAAAGAGTTTAGTCAGCTATTCATGGACTGTTGGAGCTTCGAGCCACAAATTCATTAGGTCCCCTGGGTAGCTTGGATAAAGTCGAGAATCAGTGTTTGGGTTAATTTGAAATGTTCAAATTGACAAGAGGAAGTTCGATTATATATAATATAATTGGACTGGTTAATTATATATGATATAATTGGCTAAATGTATGAGATACATTATTTTGGAGCAAATTAGATATAAATATGATTTATATCAAGTAGAGGAGAAATTACTATAGTAGATATGTGATATCAAACTATAGGGTAAAAATATAATATGATTATATTTATTAATTATTTAATTGGTTAATTATATGATAATTGGCATAAAAACTCTATCGGATGTGCATTAATGGGAAAACTGTGTCGGTTATTGTAAGCGAAGAATAAAAATGAAATTTTGTTTCATTTTGAAAGGTTCGGAAAAAGATCGAAAGGTTTTTGCGTTGGTGTGGAAACGTAAACGATCGCATAAGTCGAGAGCCCATACGATAGTCGCTCAACGCCTAAACGATCGCATACCTCGCGTGTAAACGATCGCACACTAGTTCCTAAACGATCAGATAGGTTTCATAAACAGTGTGCCATGTTTGCTAAACGATTGTATACTTTTTCCTAAACGATCATTCAGTAAAACCTACACAATCGGGTAGTTTCTTTTAAGCGATAAGCATCTAGCTATGTGATAGCTTCCTATTCTCTCTCACTTGCTTATCATCTATACGATTAGTTCTTCTTCCTACCTCTACCAAACTCACCAAAGACCACACTTTGGGTTCTCACTCCAAGAATACCAAGGGCTCATTTCTGGTGGTGTCGTCCCTGCTGCGTTCATTTGTTTGCAGTTGTTCATGCTTCTGTAGCCGACGCATCTGTTGGGCGTTTGTTGATCGAGTAGAAGTCTTCTGCTGCGTTGATTTCCAAAGCCTGAAGATCGTCTTCAACTAGTATGAGAACTTGTTCCCTTATTTTTTTAGCATTTAAAGCATGTTGTTAATTACTGTTTGTTTGCATAACTGTGCGTTCGAATGTATATGGTATATGTTGGTCACGATGTAATTGGAAATATCCGAACGCGCTCACGAACTCTTCGTTAAGAGATCCTTCAATTGGTATCAAAGCCAGGTTCTGATACTCCAATTTCATTGTTGCAACGAATTACATATACGTTCAAGGTGAGTGCATGTCTACTCTGTTTAAATTCGTTAAATTGTTGTGGATGTACGGATTAATGGATGTTTTCATGGATAGTAGCCTCGGTTTGATTTAATTCTTTTACATTTGTGGTTGTTTGTATAGGCCCCTGTGTTTTTGGGCATTAATAATAGTTATCGAGTCTGTATTCAAAGTTTGTTTGAGTTTTGAGTCGTTCGTGAAGAAGATCGAAGCAACCTTACGGTTCTTCGAGGAAGGAGACAATCAAGGGTTCATCGCATCGTGCAGACGATGGGGTACGTGATCATTGTTGATCACATCGTGCAGACAATGGGTACACGATCGCTGATGATCGCATCATGTAGACGATCAGGTACGTGATCAAGGGTTGATCGTATTGTGTCGATGATCGGGTACACGATCGCTGGGTATCAGGTCGTATAGGCTAAAATCAGTAGCCGGATTGTCTAGATTAATGAACCCTAGGTAGAACATTTAGTGGGAGGTACTTAAGGCATAAAATGCTTCACTTAAACCTTTCAAGTTTCTCCTATATAGTCCACACCGTGAGATCTAACCTCGGCCTCGAGGCACCTTTAGCGTGTCCCCCTAATATATGGTGTTTGGTAGGTCAATATCAAGGTGGGATGGAGAGAGTGTTCATAGTATGTGGTAACGGGAAGTGCGACAGCATATCCTCGGTCTCCCTCACTACGTTGAATAAAGTTACTTGCACATCGCCTTAAGGCACCCTGGGAGTGTCCCCTTAAAGAATGGCAGTTTTGCGCGTTTTTTTTATTTGATCTTCTGTAAGAGGATAAGGTAAATTAGTCTCTTGTTCTAATCTGCTTCTTCCTACGGTGGCTCATTAAGGTGAGACTCTGCCACCGAAAGCAAGGGGTCACACTTACACGGAATTGTTAAAGGTTAACAGTTCTAGACCAAAAAATGGTGGTTGTTAGGTTCAGTTCCAAGAGTTGGTTCTGCCTAATGGTTGAGAATGTCTCATCCCGGCGAAGGGGCATCTGATCACCCCACCTGTGACGTTTGTCCTTCCTCACCGGGGCATCATTGCAAAATAGAAGTCTATAACTAGGGTACTTGAAATTGTTTTGCAAAACTGATTGGTTTAAAAGTGGTTTAGCAAAATCTAATAAAGTTTTGTTTGTATTTTCAACAACTTTTTTTCAAAATGGCAACAACCACGTTGGCTTTATTAAGCGTCGAAAAACTAACTGGCGATAATTTCGCAATATGGAAACACATGATCACGACGATCCTAATCATCGAGGATCTCATGTTCGCTCTCACGGAGGCCTGTCCTTCTATTCCAACTCCTAATACCGCTCGAAATGTTAGAGAGGCATACAAGCGATGGACAAGGGCGAATGAGAAGGATCGAGCTTACATCTTGGCAAGCCTTTCTGAAGTCTTGGCCAAGAAACATAAGCCTATGGTCTCAGCGAGTGAGATCATGGAGTCTCTACAGGGGATGTTTGGACAACCGTCTGAACAGCTTATGTATGAGGCTTTTAAATACATATTCAACTTTAAAATGGAAGAAGGCACCTCTGTTCGTGAACATGTGCTTAACATGATGGTCCAATTTAACGTGGCGGAGTTGAATGGGTCTACCATAGATGAGGGAAACCAGGTTAGCATAATCCTGCATTCTTTGCCGGAGAGCTTCCTGCACTTTGTTAGTAATGTGATTCTTAACAAAGTGAAATATAACCTTACAACTCTTCTCAACGAGCTGCAGACCTACCAATCTTTACTGAAAAGTAAAGAGAGGAATGTTGGGGTTGATGCCCTAAAGTCTTGTGTCCTGTAGTTTATAAACAGTATGTACGAAT
The DNA here is from genome assembly GCF_009727055.1 of Benincasa hispida. Taxonomy (NCBI): domain Eukaryota; kingdom Viridiplantae; phylum Streptophyta; class Magnoliopsida; order Cucurbitales; family Cucurbitaceae; genus Benincasa; species Benincasa hispida. Next base: position 17,900,476 of record NC_052349.1, read on the forward strand.
GCTTGTGTTGTTAATATATAATATTTACTTCACATCTTGTATTTTGCTCATTTACTTATTTTATTTTCTTTAACACAAACCAATAAACATAAAATCCCTGGTTATCTGTATGTGACTCAAGCATGTATGTGGAGACATACAAGTGGATCATGTCTTGAGTGATAACCAAAATGGTCTGTAGTATATGGATATAGGAGGGAAACCTTATCCTAGTAACGCTATGGATGCGACCCGCTTTGTGGAATGGTCACAAATGTTGTGACTTGTCACAGATGGTCTGATCCTGATCATTCGTGTAGGGGACATGCGAGTGGAGGCATCCTATACAAAGAGTTTGTATAAGACCTGACCACGAAGTGTTAACGTCTTTTTATATAACACCGTTCGTGATAGAGACTTCACTTCACTAGGATGACCATAGGTAATATGACCTCAATCCTGAGTGAGTAGAGAACTCCTGCCATTGAAGGCGGTCCTTTGATTTGCATAGGTGCGAGTGGCCAGGTCACCGATTCAAACCTACCACTTTGGGCGTTTGTCTTATTTGGGAGCTAGGAACTCAGCTACACAAGATGGAATTCACTTATTCCCCGAAACAGGGGCAAGTAGATAGATAGCTCCTCTAAGAGCTGATTCCAGGGCTTGAACGATGTGGGGCCACACACCTTCTCTTGGCTCGAGAGGTGCTCACACATAGTTGGACTATGTTGTATTGTTCATTAGAGGAATCAATGGTAGTTAAGGAATGAGATGTAACTACAGGGCAAAACACTAATTTGGCCTAGTTATACTTACGAGCATCTGTGAAGGGTCATCGTACTCATGATTGGTTATATCCGATGGACATAGAAATATATATGTGGTAAAAAGAGTTCAGCTATTGGTCTTTAGTGGAATGCCTGGCAGATAACGGATGGTGGATCTCGTGGCTAAAGAGTTTAGTCAGCTATTCACGTACCGCTAGAGCTTCAAGCCACAAGTCCATTAGGTCTTCTGGGTAGCTTGATAAAGTCGAGAACTAGTATTTGGGTTAATTTGAAATGTTGAAATTGACAATAGGAAGTTCGATTATATATGACATAATTGGACTAGTTAATTATATATGATATAATTGGCTAAATGTATGAGATACATTATTTTGGAGCAAATTAGATATAAATATGATTTATATCAAGTAGAGGAGAAAATACTATAGTAAATATGTGATATCATACTATAGGATATAAATATAATATGATTATATTTATCAATTAGTTAATTGATTAATATGATAATTAATCCTAATATCACGTTTGGACGTGGGTTAGTGGGCAGCATCAGTTATGGTAACTGTTGAGTTAAAATGAAAAAAAAATCATTTTTGAATCGTGCAATCGATAGTCCATCAATCGCCCAAAAAGTTTCATGAAGTGCATGTTAGTGAAAGAAAATGATCGCTCGAGAGCTTATACGATAGTCGCTTCTCCGCCTAAACAATCGTCTACCTCGCGCTAAACGATCGCACACTATCACTTACACAATCAGATATCTTCTCTAAACGATCATATAGTGTGCTCGTTTTAATTAGACGATCGTATACCATTTTCTAAACGATTGTTTAGTAAATTATACATGATCGTGTAACTTCTCTATGCGATAAGCACTTCTGCTATGCCATAGCGTTGTTTTCTCTCCCACTCGCTTATCGCCTACACGACTCGTTTTTCCTCCGTCCTCTACCAAATTCACCAAAGCCTACCCTTTGGGTTTTCCCTGCGAGAATACCCGGGGCTTATTAGTGGTGGTGTCGTTCCCGTTGCGATCGTGAGTTTGCGTTGATCGTGCTGCTGCTGTCGACGTTTTTCATCGGCCGTTGGTGGATCACTTGGAGGGTTTCCGCTGCATTGGAGTTTTGAAGTTTTGAATATAGTCTTCAACTGGTATGGAACTCTTTCCTTTATGATTTCGTTGTTCATAGCATGTTGTTAATTAAGTTTTGATTGCATAACTGTATGTGTTGTATGTATATTGTTCTATTTCGGTCACTGTGAGATCGAAGCGATCTAAACACGCTCATGGAACTCTCCATATGAGATCCTTTAAGAAAGAAGGGTGAGGCAAATGTTTCTTCATCCTCCAAGACGTTCCATAGAGGTTCGACCTCAGGAACGAAGTTGGCACCTTCTACTTCTAACTCTACAAAGGGGAAGAAGAAGAAGGGTGGTAAGGGAAAAGGGAAGGCACCGGCTAACCCACCACCTGTCACCCCAAGGAGGCGTCCACCGGTTGCTAAGGGAAAGTGTTTCCACTGCAACCAAGATGGACACTGGAAGAGAAACTATCCTCGGTATCTGAAAGAGAAGAAAGTAACCAAGGCTAAGGCCTAGGCCGATAAAGGTAAATATGATTTACTAGTTCTTGAAACTTGTTTAGTGAAGAATGATGATTCAGCCTGGATAATTGATTCGAACGCCACTAACCACGTTTGTTCTTCTTTTCAGGGGATTAGATCTTGGTGACAACTGAAAGCTGGTGAGATAACGATGCGAGTAGGCACCGGGCACATCATCTCAGCTGTGGCAGTGGGAGGGCTTCAGTTAGCTTTACAGAATAGGTTTCTTGTTTTGAATGATGTATATATTGTTCCTGAACTAAAAAGGAACCTCATTTCTGTAAAGTGTTTAATGCAATGTAAATATACTGTCTTTTTTAATGTGGATAAAGCATTTATTCATAAAGATGGTGTTTTTATTTATACTGCAAATTTTGAATCGAATTTATATGTACTAAGGTCGTTAGACATTAATTCTCTCCATAATACTGAATTGTTTAGAATTGTCGTAACTCAATCAAAACGTTGACGTATTTCTCCAAAAGAAAATGCCCAACTTTGGCATCTATGTTTAGGGCACATCAATCTCAATAGGATTGAGAGATTGGTGAATAATGGACTTCTAAGTGAGTTAAAAGAAAATTCTTTACCAGTGTGCGAGTCATGCCTTGAGGGTAAGATGACTAAACAACCTTTTACTAGAAAAGGTTATAGAGCCGAAAAGCCTTTTGAGTTAGTACATTCTGACCTTTGTGGTCCTATGAATGTGCGAGCCCGAGGCGGCTATAAGTATTTTATCAGTTTTACTGATGATTACTCCAGGTACGGATATGTTTATCTTATGCAACGGAAGTCTGAATCTTTTGAAAAGTTCAAAGAGTTCAAGGCTGAAGTTGAAAATGCATTGGATAGATGGAATAAAACACTTCGATCGGATCGTGATGGAGAGTTTTTGGACTCGACATTCCAGGACTATTTGATAGAACTTGAAATTGTTTTCCAGCTCTCAGCGTGGGGTACACCTCAGCAGAATGGGGTAGCGGAGAGGAGAAATAGGACCTTATTGGACATGGTTCGCTCGATGATGAGTTACGCTTCCTTACCGGACTCGTTTTGGGGTTTTGTAGTGGAGACTGCGGTATTCATACTCAATTATGTTCCCTTCAAGAGTGTTGCGAGAACACCTCTGGGGTTGTGGAACGGGCGTAAAGCTATTTTACATTACTTCCGCATTTGGGGTTTCCCTACACATGTCCTAGAGGCTAATCCCAAGAAGATGAAACCACAGTCGAGGTTATGCCTCTTTGTAGGCTACCCCAAAGGTACACGAAGGGGTTATTTTTCTGATCCGACAGAAAATAGGGTGTTTGTTTCAACAAGCGCTACTTTCCTGGAAGAGGATCATATAAGGGAGCACAGTCCACAAAGTAAAGTCGTGTTGCGTGAGCTTTCCAATGAAACTACTGAAACTGTAACAAAAGTTGTTGAAGAGCCTACTACATCAGCAAGAGTTATTGATGAAAGTTCATCTAGTAAGTCGGTTCCACCTCAAGAGTTGAGGGAACCCACCCATTCGCTATCTGAGTTTTACGGAAATCCTTGCTATGGTAGCAAATGGTGATGTTGAGAATCCATTGTCTTATCAGAAGAAAATGGAGGATGATTATCGGGATGAATGGGTTAAGGCCATGGATCTCGAGATGGAGTCAATGTACTTCAACTTAGTATGGGATCTTATAGATCAGCCTGATGGGGTAAGACCTATAGGTTGTAAAAGGATTTACAAGCGCAAACCGGGTGCTGATGGTAAGGTACTGACCTTCAAGGCTCAAGTTGTGGCAAATGGTTATACCCAGGTAGAGGGAGTCGACTATGAGGAGACTTTCTCGTCTGTTGCCATGTTAAAATCGATCTGCATCCTCTTGTCCATTGCAGCTTATTATAATTATGAGATCTAGCAAATGGACGTCAAGACGGCCTTTCTGAATGGCAATCTTGAGGAGACCATTAACATGGTGCAACCTGAGACAGGCATTTCAATCCATTTATGGACTGAAACAGGCGTCTCGATCTTGGAACATACGGTTTGATACTGCGATCAAATCGTAGAACTTCTAGAATCTCGATTCTCAACTGCAAAACTTCTCCAAATCTCGTTGTGAACCACCTCAAGATCTTTCCTACTATTCTCTTGGAGCTTTATATTGAGTTGTGGGACTCAAGATAAGCTTGAATGAAGGGAACTTGGAGAAGAACCCACTGTAATAACCCACTTGAAGAACAGCTTTTTTAACTCGAATTTTTCAGCAAAACTCTATTGATGCATGTCTCAATTCCACTTCAATCTTCTCTATTTATTGCAAGACTTTCATGCAAAGAAGATGGTTGCATGAAATGTAGCACATGCTTGGAAATTTGAAGCAAATCTTAAATGGGTTTAGTGTGAGCTAGTTGAAGATGATAATGGAAAAAATCACGATTCCATTTTGTGTTTTTCAACTTTCAAATTTGACTACTAAAATTAAAAATATTATTAATTTTACAAAATTAATTTTTAATTAAAAATTAATTTTTAATTAATAATTAATTTAATTAAATTATTAAAATAATTAATTCTATTAATTTAATATCAAATATTAAATTAATTTTACACAAATTCCACTTTCATGAATTTAATATTTAAATCATATTTAAATATTAATTAATTTTCCAATTGTTTTTAATTCTAATGTGAATGTTTCAAATTAACTTATCACGATACTCTAAAGTTAATCCATTTCAGAGCTTAGTAGGAGGACCTCGCGGACCTACAGATCATGGGCTCCAACGATCAGAGACTAACTGGCTAAACTCTTTGCACTAAATTAATCTCCATTCGTTAACTATGAGTCACTCCACTAGAGCCCATAGTTGCACTCCCCTCGCTGTAGATATATTATGTCCACATGATTTAACCATAATAATTAAATTGATCATTCACTGGTTGTTCGTAATAATGGTTGGGTCAAATGTCTATTTTACCCTCAAGATTATGTCTTGTTCCTTAAATTCCTACTGATCCTCTGATGAATAATTTTTTTGAGATCCAGTCACTAAACCATATCCCTCTCAACCCAGTGAGAGGGTAGAGCCCCTTGTTGAAGACTTGGATTCAATACTTGAGAGAACAATCTTTCTCCTATCCCTAAATCGGGTAGGCATGAATTCCGTTTTACACTCTATGTCCCCAGCTATCTACCCAGTCTTACCCCTAAAATGGGAGGCTTATTGAGTCGACGCTGTTGAGACAACCCTCACTATACAAATCTATGGATAATGCCGAATAAACAAGAGTTCATAGTGAACTCAGATTAAGATCTTGTTACTTAGGTCATCTAAGTGAAATAGTCAGTCTTATACAGTAAACAGCGTTATAAAGTAATAGTGACTTATTTCTTGGTCCGATCTTATGTAAACTCATTGCATAGGATGCCACCACTCCTCATGTCAATACATGAACAAATCTAGATCACTTTGTTTATAGCATCTTTACAACAAACTGTAATAGCTACAGAGTAGGCCGTATCCAATAGTGTTACCAGAATAAAGTATCCAACCTTAATCATGTACTATAAACCCTTTTTTCTATTTACTCGAACTTGATCCATCTTTATGTCTCTACATAAAGTTCAAGTATTCATATAATAGCCATGGATCTTAGTTTATTGGATTTAGACTTTTATGTATGAAGTTTATAAAATCAATAATAAGTTTATTGACTATAGAAATGTTTATCTTTTTACAAGCTGCGAGTTTTAGGACATAAAACCCAACATTCTGCTCTATAACATTTTTCATTAAAAATTCGTTTTGTCGTTTTGCCTTCAAGGCATGACTCACATATAGGTAAAGAGCTTTCTTCTAAACCATTTATAAGTCTACTTTTCACAATCCCTCGATCATATTGAGATTAATATGATCTAACCTTATATGTCAAATATGGACATTTTCTTTAGGAGAAATTCCCGGTCTTTTAACAGTTGTTGCCGTTTTAAACATTTCGTTATTTAGCATGACTTCTGTAACTAACAGCTTTAGTACATACAAGTTATTTTCTATTGAACCAAAGCCTAGCTCTATTTCATTCTTAAAGATAAACACTTTATTTTCATAGAAGAATAGAGAATACTTTTGTTCAATCAGACAATAAATAGAAATTAAGTTCCTCTTAATATTAGGTACTACATATACTGTTTGATTCAGGAAGCAAGCAGCGGAAGCAAAACAGGATCATTAAGCATTCTAATTCATTAATTTTGATTTCAAACTAAGCATGCTCATTAAACTAAAATCAGAGCTTCAATACTAACCTTTGAAGTACCTTTAATTCACGATCTTTAGCTGCAATCTCTTTCTTCTTTGGATGTAAACCACCACAAGGTATTCCCTACTATTATCTTTATACCTTAGATTGAGTTATGGGACTCAAAATAAGCTTGAATCGAAGGGAATTGGAGAGGAGGTTACTGGTTTTTTCACATTGTGAAGAACACTTCTTCAAACACACATTCTCAGTTTCAGTAACGATTGTTATGTCTCCATTCCACTCAAAATTCTAGGTTTATATTGAAAACTTTCATGCAACTAACAACCTTGCATGAATCACAACTCATGCTTGAATAATTTAGCAAAAGAGAAATGGAATTATGTGTGAGTTGCTGAAATTCGAAAGTGGACAAATTCCACTTTTGGGATTTTTCCCATTTTCAAATTTACTTTGAATTTTCTTTTTAAACCTGACCTTCAAAATAAAAAATTTAATTTATAAATTGAGCTATAAATTTATCACATATATCACATATAATTACTAATTCCCTTAATTCTAATTTGAACGTTTCAAATCAATTTATCATGCTACTCTAAGGCTAATCCATTTGTGAGCTAGTAGGGGGACCTAGTAGACCTACAGATCATAAGCTCCAATGATCCGAGATTAATTGACTAAACTCTTTACACCGAATTAACCCCAATTTTTTAATTATTGGGTCATTCCACTAAAGCTCGTAGTTGCACTTCCCTCACTGTAGATATATTGCATCCACTCGATATAACCATGATTAGTAAGTTGACTCTTCACAGGTTGTTCTTAATAATGGTTGGGTCAAAAGGTTGTTTTACCCCCGAGATTATCTCTTGTTCCTTAATATCTATTGATCCTCTAATGAACAATTGTTTGTGGTTCGATCATCAAACCGAGTCCCTCTTGGGCCATGAGAGAGTGACCCTCTTGTTCAAGACCCAGAGTCAGCATTTAAGGGAACAACCTCTCTACTATCCCTGAAAGTGGGTAGGAGTGAATTCCATCTTGCACCCTATGTTCCCAGCTATCTACCCGGTCTTACCCCTAAAATGGGAGGCTTATTGAGCCGGTGCTCATAAACAACGTTATAAAGTAAGAGTGACTTATTTCGTGGTTCGATCTTGTGCAAACTCATTGCACATGAGCCTCCCACTCCTCAAGTAATCACATGTACGAATTAGGATCACTTCGTCTGTAGCACTTTACAACTCTTGTAATAATTATAGAGTAGGTCGCATCCGATAGTGTTACCAGAATAAGGCACCCAACCTTATTTATATACTATAGATTATTTTAATTATTTACTTGAACCTGATCCACTTTTATATCTCCACATAAAGTTCAAGTACTCATATAATAGTCATGGATTTTTTAGTTTATTGGATTTATTTCTAAAACGAAATAAGCAATTCATATATTCAATAATAACTTAATTAAATTACAAAATGAATTTATTGTTTACAAACCACGAGTTTTAGGACATAAAACCCAACATATACGTCATCCAATAACATGTGTCGTTTCTTGCCCAAAAATAACTTAAGTCTGCCTATGGCAACAGCTGAAATGGTCTCACCATTACCAACTCTAAAAGTCATCTCTTCAGCTACTATGTCTCCATGAATTAAATTCATGATAGGAAGAACATACGTGAGTAATAGCTCATGAATCAACTATCCAGGCAAAATCTTCATTCTCTATTAAGCACGTCTCCAAGACAAATAAATCGGATTTATTTTCTTTGGAGTTTTCCCTTTTTTGGAGAGTAATGGGATCAGTTCCATAACTCATATCATAAACTTTAAGTTTCATCTCAGAGGACAATCCTCGTTGATTAACTTCACTAGATTCAGCGAAATTTTATTTCTCTATTTGTCCCTTGACATTCAATATGGACTGAAGTTTATCGAGGGAGCTGGCATTACTGGTTTCGTCGTCATCAACCCCAATGCTTGAATTGTGAGAATTTTCACTCAAACAATTTTTGTATTTATTGCATGATTTGGTTTGGTCATTGCATGATTTAGTTTCGTCATTGCATGATCTGGTGTGCAGTGACCATGCTCTCAAATCTTTTGACTAAGGCATCAGGTATGCTTGCCAAAATGTAAACTTTAGTCTTATCATTAGCCTTCGTTCACATATCGTATGCATCATGATCATTTCGTGTTGCATCAGGGGTTGGGACTTGAGGACGATCCTCAGTCAAGACGATGTTGAGGTTGTTAGCCACAAAAAAAAAAGTTTTCATCGAATCTTTCCAAGTTTTATAGATACGTTTGCTACAATTTTAATCTTATTAAAACCGATTTAGTCCTATTAAACTGATTAAAAAGATTAATATAATTTCTAATCTCATTATAAATTTTGTTATCTTAGGTCTATGTGAATCATATTTTAAAACTATTTTTTTAAAAAAAATATTTAAACCTAAGTTTGCATGCAATTCTGAATTATTGATTTTAATTTCTAATTTCATTTAATTATAACGATTATATAAAAAATGAAACAAATCAAAACCATTCATTGCTTTTGATATCATACTTTATAAAATTACCTAATGTAATGACATGCTTCGTGCAATCTCCCTTTCATTACTTAACATACATAACATTTATATACTAAAGTAATGAAATAAAATAGCATTCATACATACATCCAACTATATATTATAACTCTTGTAGTATAAATGATGCATGAAAATTTTATTACGCATGCAAATATATACTATAACACTTATATTATATGATGTATGAGCATGCTATAAAATTAAATCATGCAACTATATATTATAATATTTATAATATAGATGATGCATGAATAACGTATAACCTATAGTGAGCTTTTACTATATAGCATAAATTATGACATATATAATTAAAATTAAATCATACATCAAATGCATAATTTAAACGGCAATTTATGGATCAAGATTGGACTCCTGAACTATTAATTAAATTAATGTAATATTTATATTAATTTAATTAAATAAAAAATTAACTATTACAAATAATAGTCAAACCAGTTCAAAATAAGTTAATCGGGCCTTGAACTGCACGAATCGGATCGCCCAAAACCTAAACCGCCCGAGAATCACTCGAATCAAGCTAACTGAACGCGAACAACTCAAATCAAGCTAACCAAACGCAAACCAATTGAGCCACAAACCGAATCGTGCGCGTATCGAAAAAAATTTCTGTCTCAGAGCGTTGCAATATTATGACCTAGCATTGCAACGCTACGGAAAAATTGATTCGCCCGCCTTATCGCAGTGTTGCAACACTACTGCAGTTGCAATTGCTTCATTTCTTCTCCAATTTGGACCACGAATCCTTCAGAATATCATCGAAAAACTCACGACTGACACAAACTAAGAATTACAGACTCGATTGCAACAAATAATGCCTAAAACACCAGGCCCTTACAAACCAAATTGTAAAAAAAGTGGTAAATCTAAAGTCTAATCCCGTAAACATCCACAATTTGCAAACCATCCATTCATCGACATGAATAAAATACAGAATACAAACTCACTATTAACTGTCAATTCAATTAAGGAAAATTAAAATTGGGACAAAAAACCTCCCCTCTGATTCCAATTGAAATGAACGGTGAAATTCGAATGTGAAAGTGGGATCATCCCAATTTCGATTTGTACATAGAATAAAAATTTACAGAATAATAATTTATGCAAGACCATAATTTTACAACATGCCTATAAGAGAGAATTAGGGAAAAAGGACCCGAAATCAACACTTACCCTTGAAGAACCAATTATTTGTAAGATCCCTCCTTGATCTGATCACAAACTCTTTGTCTGGATTATCGATTTCACATATTTAAAAAATAATTTTAACCTAAGTTTGCATGCAATTCTGAATTATCGATTTTAATTTCTAATATCATTTAATTTACCAACTATAAATGAATGAAACAAATTAAAACCATACATTGCATTTTGTGACAAACTTAATAAAATTATAACATTTATAAAATTATCTAAAGTAGTGTTATGCTTCATGCAATTCCCTTTTCATTACTTAACATACATAACTATTATATACTAAAGTGATGAAATAATAAAAATAACATTCGTACATACATCCAACTATATATTATAACTCTTATAATATGAATGATGCATGACAATGTTATTATGCATGCAAACATATACTATAACACTTATATTATATGATGCATAATCATGCTATAAAAATAAATCATGCAACTATATATTATAACATTTATAATATAAATTATGCATGAATAATGCATAATTTATGGTGGGATTTTACAATATGACATACATTACGATATATATATAATTAAAATAAGTCATACACCAAATGCATAATTTAAACAACAATTTATGGACCGAAATTTGACTCCTAAATAATTAATTAAATTGATATAATATTTATATTAATTTAATTAATTAAAAACTAATTATTACATCAAATAATAGCTTAATCGGTTTAAAACAAGTTAACCGGACCCTGAACCGCATCGTCCAAAACTCAAACCATCCGTGAATGGCTCACACCAAGCGAACCGAATGTGGAGGAGTTGAACCAAGAATCAAACCGCGCATGAAACGGTTCATTTTTTCTATCTTGGAGTATTGCAACGCTACAGGAAAAAAATTTTGTCCACCCTTCGCAGTGTTGCAACGCTGCTATACAGTCGAGAACTACTTCGTTCTTCTTCGATTTGGGCTTTAATTTCACCAGAAAACCACCAAGAACAACATGAACGATTCAAGACTATGAATTACAAAATCGATAACAAGAAATGCCCAAAATATCGAGTCCTTACAAATCAAATTTGTAAAGAAAGTAGTAAATCTAAAGCCTAATCTCGAAAACATCCAAAATTGCTTAAATAAACATTCATCCATTCATCAACATGAACAAAACATAATGCTACCCACCATAAACTGTAAATTAATTCTGGAAAAAAAAAAAAACAAAAACGAAACAAAATCAAGACCAAGAACGCTTCTCTGATACCAATTGAAGGAACCATGAGATCCACTGCGGAAGTGGGATCGTCCCAATTTCGATTTTCACATAATCAAAAGACAGTAAACATAAAATTATGCATATTAACATAATTTACATCATGCTTAAATATGAAAATAGAGAAGAAATTAACTTACCCTTGAATAACTTATTCTTCATGAAATTCCTCCTGTCCACAAATAGTCACGAACTTTCGAACCAAGATTCGAAAAACAAGACACTGCCACAAGTTGAACCTTCTGTATTCTCTGCAAGGGTTGAGAATTACAGGAGGTATGAACTCTATATATTTTTTTGAAAGAAGGAGAGAAAAAAAATCTGATAGAGGAATTTCTATGTTGTTATTGGAAAAATCAGAGAGCAGTCTCTGCGTCAGAAACAAAGAAGAAGAAGATGTGTAACTTCCCCTCACTCCACACATCTAATTAGAGAGAAAAATAAGGGGAGGGAGTTAAACTCACTCCTTAATTCAAAATTTAATTTAAAATAATTTAATAAATAACAAATTATTTATTATCAAATACATTATATTAATTATATTACATATAATTAATTCTCTCAATTAATTTGATTCAAATCAATCTAAAATTAATTCTTAATAATCTCTGTTGAGCTACAGAGGGACCTTATGGACCTGTAGATTGAAACTCTAATGATACTTTGATAATCAATTAAACTCCTCTAATTAAATTATCCAACATCCATTAATCGTCAGTCACTCCACTCAAGACCAACAGCTGCATTCTTCGCACTATAGATATATTTCTGTGTCCATTGGATATAATCAGTTAACGATGCGGTGATCCTTCACAAATCACTCGTAAGTACAACTGAGATAAAATTATTGTATTGTCCATGTAGTTACATCTAACTCCTTAAGTACCACTAATAACAATAAGTCATAATCCAACTATGACCAAACCCCTCTCGGGCCAAGAGAGAGTGTGACATCAAATTGTTCAAGCCCCAGAATCAGCCCTTAAATGAGCAATTTATCTCCTTACCCCGAAATTAGGGAATGAGTGAATTTCGTCTTGTGTAGCTGTGTTTCCAACTCATCAATTAGACGAATCCCTAAAATAGTAGGCTTATTGAGTAGGCGATCTGGCCACTCTCACCCATGAAAATTAAATGACCACCTTCATAGGCAGGAGTTCACAACTCATTCAAGATTCAGATCATGTCACCTATGGTCATCCTGGTGAAATGCAAGTCTCTATTATTAACAGTGTTATATAATGAGACTATTCATTTCGTAGTTCGGTCTTATACAAACCCTTTTGTATAGGACACCCCGCTCACATTTCCTTACATGAATGATTAGGACCAGATCATTTGTAGCACTTTACAACAATTATAACATCTACAAAGCAGGTTATATTCATAGTGTCACCATGATAAGGTATCCAACTTTATCCATCTACTACGTCCTATTTAGGTTATCGCTTAAACATGATTCACCTACATGTTTAAGATAACTTTTGATGTTAGTTTATTAGTTCTTGTGGGTTAATGCTATTAAATGGCGAATAAAATACCTCATATTTTATTAAATAAATAAATCGTCTGTACATTACAATTACAAACTACAAGACCCACGAGATTTTGGGTATCAACGCCAACAATTTTTTCCAAAAGATTTTGAATAGGTCAATAATTCACAAGACACAAAGTTAGAGTTAAATTTTTTTTTAAAAAAAAAAATCAATTTATATCACAATTTTTTAAGATTGTATCAATTTAGACCCTAAACTAATTATTGTATCAAATTTCATCCCTAACTTTCATAAGTTTATCCATTTACACCTTTCTTTATATTTAATTGGAAAAACATCATGTGACACTAATCATATCAACTAAACTCATAAAATTTCATTAGTAAATAAATTTAGACCAATTACAAATATTACATTTCAAAATCGTCCGTGCATCAATTTTAATATATATGTAGATTTCTTCAAATATCTATTTAATAAAATGGACAATTATAATGGGTATATGTATGATTTTTAAAAGAACATTTGTAAGAATGTGGGATTTAATTGATAAAAATATAAGTCTCGTATAATATTATTAAAAATAAAATATAATATGATTAGAAAAAGTACAAATTGGAGATTCCATTATTTAAAAGACAACTTAAGGCGGTGGCGCATGGAACGCACGGATGATAGCTTTGTTGGTTCGCAACGAATTTCCAAAGAGCCCCAAATCCACCAACCAGGACTCGACATGTAATCATATACTGATTCCTCCTCCACGCTCCCTTCCCGTAATCGTACACCACGCGCTTTTTAAAACAATCCTTTTCATTTTGAAAAAAACATAATTTATTAGGGTAATTATTTTAAATGACATAATTGCTATAAATCTTTTCAAGTATAGCAATACATTATTTTCTATAATGAAAGACACTAATAAACATCTATCAGTATTAGTAAGACATTAATAGATGCTTATCAGTGTCTGTCACTTATGGATAGTGACATTTTGCTATATTAGTAAATAAGTTCGTTCATTTTTCTGTATTTAAAAACATCCTAATTTATTAATGTCTTATTTGATAATAATTTGATTTTTTTAGTTTTTTAAATGTTTACTTGTTTTGTACAACTTTTTTACTATCATTTTTATCATTTCTAACTAAACATTGGGCACTGTTTGGTAACTAATTGAGTTTCTTTTTTTTTTTTTTTAGTTTTTAAAAATTTAGCCTATAGAGAATTGATTCCACTTCTAACTTTCTTGTTTTAAAATCTACATTTTAATTGTGTTTTCAAAAACCAAGTCAAAATTTAAAATCTAGGGGTTTGTTTAATTGATAATCCAGATTCTCTTTTATATTTTCAGATTTACTGAATTCAGTTACGATTTATTTGGGAGACAACCCAAATTATTTCTCTGAAAGCTATTTTCGGATTCTATGATCCAAACAGTGTAAATTCTGAAAACAACATTTTTATGTTTTCATTGTATTCAGAATTTGAATTTTAAAATTTAAAATGCATAATTATATTAAACAATGTTAAAAATTAGAAATATAATATATCATGTTATAAACTCATTTCAATTTAAAAAAAATTAAAATATTTATTATATAATATATTATAAATTAGGTTAAATTCCAAATTTGGTCCCTATAGTTATGATAGAGTTAAAAGTTAGTCCATAGGTTTTAAAATTTAAATTTTAGTTCCTATTTTGATAGAACTTCACATATAGTCTCTATGGTTTGTTAAATTCTTTTAAATATTATATAACATGAGACTTTTTATGAACCTTTTATCAAACCATATGGGGTAAATTCAAATTAGTCATAAGACCTAAATTTTAACTTATTCCAAGCTATAGGGACAAAGAAATCCATTTATCCTATAAATTATATATTATTAAAAAATAATGATTTTTACAATTTATCTTTTAACATAAAACACATTCATAAATAAATTAATAATAGTTTATTAACAACTAATATTTTCTGGGTAACTACAACTAGTTTGCAATTATTTAAATTAAAATTCAATTTTTGAATTCTGCTACCAAACACATATTTGAAAACATGAAATACAACATTGTTTTCATTTAATTCATTGTTTTCAAATTTTTGTTTCAAGATTTTCTACCAAACATGCCCTAAAAAAATAGTTTTTTAAATTCCAACTTATGGACTCAAGATAATGCAAACCATTGCAAGAAAAGTAGAGAAAATAAACTTAATTTTCAAAAATTAAAAATAAAAAGGAAATTATTGTCAAACGTGGCTTTATTTTTTAGTTAAATTTAAAAATTAAAAACCAAGGCCTCATTTGATAAACATTACATCCATCAATTGATTTTTTGGTTCATATTTTTATGTGTTTTAAATAATCCAGTTTGATTTTGAAAA
Source organism: Benincasa hispida (assembly GCF_009727055.1). Taxonomy (NCBI): domain Eukaryota; kingdom Viridiplantae; phylum Streptophyta; class Magnoliopsida; order Cucurbitales; family Cucurbitaceae; genus Benincasa; species Benincasa hispida. The sequence goes on from NC_052349.1 coordinate 17,916,033, forward strand.
TTAGAAAAATCTTGTTTGTGTTGTAGAATTTGGGTAAGAATTCAAGTGCTTATCTAATAAAGATGGAAACATGTAATAATTTTAAAAAATAAAAATAAAAATAAAATACAAATACAATTTTAAAAAATCAAACAATTATTAGACGGAACTTATTATTATTATTCAGTTTTCAAAACTTTGCTTGGTTTGTTAAAGCACTCTTATAAAATAGACAACAAAACCAAGAAGTGAATACATGAAAATGATGTTTATAAAAATGATTTAAAAAAATTATGAACAAAAGTTCACATGGTTGTCAAGTGGAGCTAACTCTTCCATACATATAGACCAACCATTTTTAAATTTTTCAAAGGAAAAAAAACAACGTTTTCTTTATTTACTTATTTATTTAAAAGTAAAGATTTATGAGTAAACAAGCTTTTTTTTTTTTTAATAAAGAAACGGTAAGTGTACAAGCTTAAAATTATTTATCTATAGAAAAAGAATTAAAAAAAATAAAGCTTGAAATTTTTGGAAAATAATTATGTAGAGACTATATTTTTTATTAAAAAAACGTATATATATACCTTAAGATTTAAGAACAGTTTGAAACAAGCTCTATTTATATATATATATATATTTCCAAATTGAATAAAGATATAGGAGTTATTTAATTGTCACGTGTTTTGAAAAAGTGTCTTTCCAAAATTTCAATTTCCAATTTTAAAGTATTTATATTAAAAAGAAAATAAACTATTTGAAAGCAAATATTTTATTCTTGTACCTTCACTTATTCACAAAAATATGCACATTTTTTTTAAAAGAAAGATATAAATGTCTAAATAATTTATTATGAAAAAAAACATTTTTCTCCTAAATTTTGGGTTTAATAACAATTTGCTCGTCATATTTCAAAATAATATACCTTTATTTCTTATTTAGTTTCTATATTTCATTATTTTACACTTTTATCATCTACTAATAAATCAGTAAAAGTTAATTTAATTATTTTAAATTTATGATAATATTGACACTAAAGACTTGAAAATGAGTATTTAATGAAAAATTAATATTAAAATTTAGAAATCAAACGAAAACAAAATTTAAAATAGAGAATAGAAATGTGATATTCTTAAAATATAAGAACCATAGAAAATTTATATTTATAATTTAGAAGTAAAAGTATAAAGTAAAAAAAGAAGTAATACAAAATGAAAACCAAACCCCAAAGTTGAGGTACCAAACAAAATTATTTTCCCAAAATTATTATGTATTTTGAAAAATAAAAATCCATAGCTCCTAGCCTCCTATAAATAACCCTACGAAGTTCGGTGGAATGAAAATTTCGAGTAAAAAAAAAAAAGGATTTAAAAATAGTAAAAACAAATCCAATAAGCTTGCAAGAATGTGAGTCGTTGAATTCGTTCCAGTCCACCAGTAAGCAGACGGGTGAGATCGATTGAGATTACGTCAGCATTAGATAGAGACGAAACGACGACGTTTAAAGAAGGGTGTTGAGGGAGTTGGTGAGACGTCTTAAATGGGAGAGCCGGTGGTCGGGTCGACCCGGAAAAGCTCACCACGTGTCGGCGCAGTACCCGGAAACCTGACCAGACGGTCACCCGGTGATGGAAAAAAGTGGGTTTTCTGTGTTATTTTGACTTGGAAGATTGATGGCCACAAGTGGAGGGGTAGTTTCGTAATTAAACGCTCGTTTGTCATTGGTTCGTTCAACTCTGCCCAAGCTTCCGAGTGTCGGCGAGCTATTTGCTCCTTTTTTTAAAAAAAAAAAAGTTATTGTAATTTACGGACCGACCTATATTACTCTCTGTGAGCTCTGTCTCGTTTTGTAAATTCACCTATTTTTTTAGGTTAAATTACACCAAATACTCTTGAATTTTATCTTGAAAAATATCTGGGTGTAGCCCGGACAACATCTATTTTTGTGTAGCCTATCAATTGTCCAATTAAAAACTGACACGTGGTAAGAAATTTTGATTTTTCTAAAAAAAAATAAATTATTAATTTTTTACCATGTGCTAAATGATGGGATTCTTAGCTACTTGTAATCATTGCCTTTTTATCTTTCGTTTTAAAAATATCTCATATTTTCTTAAAAAAATAATATTTATTTTTTGAAATAGAAATTGGTTAGAATGTTGAGTGGAAATTTGATTCTAAAATGGTGTAGAAGTGTCATGTTTCAATTTTTGTTCAAGATTATCGACACATTATTCTAAATTCTAAATTTTGTCGAATGTTGTTCTACTTGATTTCTACTTTAGTAGTAGCTTTGAAATATTTATAAAAACTCGTAAGTAATTTTTCTACGTTTGAAAGAATTATAATATTTTTTAAAACAAAATACAAAATTTATAAGTAAGTGTTGTAATTTAGCTGGTAAAAAAGTACAAATTTTTTACATTTTAGTCGAGGAATATATATATTTTATTAAGTTATGCTGAAATTATTACAAAAATTAATTAAAAATTCTTATAAATAGAAAATTCTAAAAAATATATTATTAAAAAAACCATTAGCAAAAGCCATATTTTGATTTAAATGCAACTCTTTTTTTTTCCATTGCAATAGAAGGTTATTGATGCATATATTGAACAAATTATGGTGAGGTTGACTATTTAGTGATTAAACGTTGACAATTGATTTTATATTTTTTTTCATAATTCCAATTAGTGCCATAATTTAAATGTTAATTGATAATTGTTATTTTTAAGGAGTATCTAGCTATTAAACTTATTTTGGGAAAATTTGCATACTTATAAAACCATAATGTAGCAAAATGAAGCTTGATTAAGCACAAATCTCTTAAATATGTTTTGATGTTCGGTTCAGTATCTTATTCAAAAGTTAAAAGTATAATCTAAAGAATGATTCTGATTATCAAATGGTTGAATAATTGGGAGTAATTTACTTACGAGACTTAGTTGATATTCATAAAAAGTATCTAATGAATTATGATTCATTTGGTAACTATTTTGTTTTTGTTTTTTTAAAATTAAGTTTATAGCCATTACTTTCACCTCCAATTTTTTTTTTACTATCTATTTTTCACCAATGGTTTAAAAAAACCAAACCAAAATTTAAAAACTAAAAAAAAAAAAAAAAAGCTTTTAGAAGGTCGTTTTTTATTTTAAAATTTGTTTAAGAATTCAACCATTGTACTCAATAAATATACAAATCGTTGTAACAAATGGGGAAGAAGTAGACTTAATTTTCAAAAACTAAAAACAAAACACGAAATGGTTACCAAACGGGACCTAACAATCTAAATTTTTTAATAATCTCTCATTTGAGATTCAAATACGTAAATACCCTAAAAAATGATTAAACAAAACTAATCGAGTACAATAACACAGTTTAGATAAATATTGGTTTTTCATCCAATAAATTTTTTAAAAAAATGCCTAAAAGTAAGACGGTATTCTTGACCTAGATATTGGACAAAACCTTAACCTAAATTTACATTACTCATAAACATATAGGTTTAATAATTTAGTCTCCTATTACCAAATAGGAGTTAAATCTAGCATAGAAAACTAAACTAGAGTTATGAATTACACATGAGGCTACAATTACCTTTAAAAGGATATTAAACTTGTTTGATTTTATCGTTTATCACTATTACATTTTAGGTTTAAATCTTATTTTGGTTCATAAACTTTGAATCTTATTCTATTTTAGTCCTAAACTTTAAAAAATGTCAATTATAATCCTTGATCTTTTAAAAAGTGCTTAATTTGGTTCATGCTATTAAGATTTTGTTAGCTCTTAAACATAATGGTAAGATGACTTGTATTTTTTATAACTAAGTTGCTAAACATAATGGTAAGACGACTTGTATTTTTTATAACCAAGCTGCTAAATAAATTAGCAATACAAAAAAGTATAGGGTTTCAATTTTGATTTAGATGTGATAAAGCGATTCTCTATAAGAGATTCCAAAAGTCATTTTGAGTTCAAGATTTTGAGTGTTCACTATTTTGACACGTCGATGGTTGACATTTTACTTCACCTTCATTTGACTCAACTCGTGTTAAATATAATTTCATCATTTAGCAGATTTCAAAGAAATTAATATAATCTTTATAGAAAATACTAAAATAAACCATTTTTAAAAGTTCAGGAACTGAAACGAATATTTTTTAAAGTTTATAAACTAAAATAGAACAAGATTTAAAATTATTTTTGGTTAAGACCAGTGGATGAATTACCATTAATAGAATTGACGGTAATAGTTGCAACGCTTATTTAAATTCAAAGATCAACTTGAAGAAAGTACAAATTGATACAACCTAACAAGTTCGTGATAAAAACCAATTCTTTCCCGAATGGATACGGAGACAATTTTAAGGTTAAGATTAAGAATGTCTTAATAAAGAAAAAAAATCTTATCAAATTAACGAATGAACAAATAATCACAGTTCTTAAATTATATTTAATGCTAATGACAAGTTGTAGCTATTCATTAAATTATTATACATGACCAATTTTCAATAATTAATACCTTAATTTGTCCACACTGGTGTTCGGATTTTATTTTTATTATTTTTATTTTTAAAATGAATGCCACGACTAATTATTTTAGAAATATAGGGTCACGCAAAGATAATTCTTTACAAAATTTTAAATGTTAAATTACTAATTTGGTCGTGGAATAATTTTAATATCCAATTGCCGTTGAAACCTCGTGATTTTGAAAAATTTCAATTAGGATGAATTTCAAATGAATTATGTTATTTGCTACTAAAAAAAGAGAATAATTTTAAAATCAAGAGTTATTTCAGATCATATTTTTACTTTAAAAAAAAAAAAAAACTTTCTTACCAAAATGATCGGATTTTACAAAAATTAATAAGTTTTATAATTAAACTACTAATTTAACTTCACCATATTCTAATTTTTAATTATTAACTCACTAATATAAGCCTATTATTGATTTGATAATCTTGACGTTTAATCACTCATTTAAATTAACAATGTTATAAATAATTATGACAACTTCTTTACATTTGAAGTGAAGGGTAACTACACTTTTATGCCTTCCAATATTTACAAATAAACTATCATGTCAATTGCACTCTATTTATTTAAGGATTGTTTTGAAACAATTTCAAATTTAAAATGTTAGGAAAAAAAATAGACCAATTGTTATTGAAATTTGCTCAAGTTTATTAAAAAAGAAAAAAAAAATGTATACTTAAACCAATAGTTTTTATTGTGTGAAATACTTAAAAAAAATGTATTATTATTATTTTTTTCAACAACATGTGACTGAAAATACTCAACCTCTCAATCTATATATTTTAATTATGTTTTAGATGGAGAAGTATTTATCCTATTATTTGATTTTTTTTTCACTTGCATAAGTAGAAGTCTATTATGTCACGAGTTGTGCAAATTATTGAATGTTTTCTCTCTCTCTCACTTTTTTTTGGAAGAAAAATAATTAATAAAAAAAGTCAAAGAAAATTTTTACCGATAGAAAAAATGTCAAACTATTTATAAAAATAACAAAAATAAAATACAGATAAAAATTGATAGACTTCTATCAAGGAACGTCTATCAATTTCTATCACTTATTCTTCCATCAACTCTATCAGCGTCTATTAAAGAATATTAAATTTTTTCTATTTTGTATTAATATTTTTTCTTATTTTTCTATGTTTAAAAATCCCCAAGAATCAATGTACAACCAATATAATAATTACTAACTAAAATATATGTGAACTATAAAAAAAATATTTAGACCCTATATGATAATATTTTCATTTTTAGTTTTATAAATTTATACTTGTTTTCCTTAATTTCTTAAAAGACATTTAAATTCTTAGTTAACTTCAAAAACCTAATACAAGTTTTTTTTTTTTTTTTTTTTTTTGAAAAGTCTACTTTTTATTTTTTTAGTTTTCAAATTTTAATTTAATTTTTGAAAATATTGGTAGAAGGTAGATGACAAAACAAATAAACTTAGAGGTAAAACTTAAAAATAGAGATTATAAGCTTGATTTTTAAAATGAAATAGTTATCAAATGACCCCTTAATCATTTAAAAAAAAAGTTAAATCACAAGTATAGTTCATAAATGTTCAAATTTATGTTTATTTGGTTCATGAACTTTCAATTTTGCATCTAATAAGTACCTAAAATTTAAATTTTATATTTAATATGTCTTTGATATATTCAATTTTGTTTTAAAAAATTGAATGAAGCTCTAGAATTTTAATTTTTTTGTTGAGTAGATACATAGTTAAGTTGTAGACACACAGTCGAAAGTTCAATGATATATTAGGCATTTTCTAAAGTTCATAAACTAAATGAACACAAATTCAACAATTTAAGAATCTATTAGATTAATTTTAAAGTTCAAAAACCTATTATACAAAATTAAAAGTCTAAAAATATATTTGATACTTTCTAAAGTTTAGAGACTATATACACGACGTGGACTTGAAAGTTCGTTGACTAGACTTATAATTTAACATTTAAGAAATTACAAACATAACATTAGAAATTTCATAAATAAAAAATGAAAAATGAAAAAAAAAAATGGTGAATACCTTGTTTGGTAACAATTTCTTTTTTATTTTTGATTTTTGAAATTTAAGTCTATTGTCTCTCAATTTCTTATAATGATTTGCAATTAAGTATAAGAGTTATTTTCTTAATCAAATTCAAAAAATAAAAACAAGTTTTCAGAAACGTTTGGTTTCTAAACTTTGGCTTAGTTTTTAAAACCTTTAGTCAGAAGTAGATTAAAAAAAAAGAAATTTACAGGTGGAATGCGTGTTTATAGATTTTATTTTTTTTCAAAAACTAAAAACAGAAAACGAAATAGTTACATGCGGACTAATAATTATTATTATTATTTGTTTGAATACAACCATTATGAAGTTGAGAGATCGACCCTTCAATGTTTAGGGAAAAATAATCATATCATTTATTATTGAGCTAAATTTACTCTGACAACAAAAACAATCGTTAGAGCCTTAGTTTCAAATTTTATTTGTTTATAAAGTGAGTGTGTATATATGAGTGCAATAAAATACAAAAACTTGAATTGAGGGGGTGGAAAAACTTGTTGAAAGGAACAAAAATAAGAAAGGTGTGGGTGTGAAAAAAATCGAGTGGGGTCATGGATTGGTCCTCCAAATGTTGTCTTTGCATCTTCATCGACCACTTAACGTGCCTTCTCATTGGCATGCATTGAGCCCCACTTTTTTTTTTTTTTTTTTTTTACTCTTTTACTTTTACTTTTGATCTCTCAAGTTTGAGGTTGAAGGTAAAAATTTTTGTAGTTACTTTGTTTTAAAATTAAGGTCATTGTTCCATTAAACCTTAGATATACTTAATTCCTCAAACAAGCTTTCATCGCAAGTGTTCTCGCTAATTGGTGAACATATCAGCATTAGAAAAGTTATTCGATAGACTAAAATGGAATTTCCAATGTTGGTCAACTAATCAAAATAGCTTTTCAAATTTATTTTAATCGGTTTTTTTTTATCAAAAGTATTTGAATAAAAATGAGTTTTTTTTAAAAAAATGTTTTTTTCTCATGCCCTTAAAAACATGACCAATTTATCTGAATGACTTGGTTTGTTGACTAATTGCAAAAGAAAAAACTTGGAACATCACAAGCATGGTCCAATAAATTACTACCATGTGGTCGTTCTATTTTTTGAAAATTATTTTTTTCTAATTTCTTTTTTATGTGGTAAAGAAGTGGAAAGTATATGATTAGATGCACCTAATCATTGCTCATCGCAAAATCTCACCTCAAACAAGTTTTAAGTTGACTTGCATGAAAATATTTTATATTTCTTGAAGGATTTATTTATTTTTCTTGTGAGTCTGCAAAATGTGGTGGTTGTGGTGTTTACTGATGATTGAAGAAGCTTAAAGATCATCTTGAATATTTTTTTCAAACCTCCAAAACTAAAAATATTGCTTTTGAAACTTTAGAGACTATATATGTACCAAAATCTCATGGTCCGAGACATTTCTAAACTACACTTTTTAGATCAAATCATCGACTTTTGAGATGGTAGTTATGCTTTATCCATTAAATTATGTTCCAATTGACTAAATTATAGTATTGGTATCATTGCACTTTAATGAACTTGACCATCATTTATTACAAGACCAAACTAATATTTGTTTTCTAGTCCAATAATGTTAGATTTTAAGGTACTACGCGTGTACAGATACCTATTTTATTTATTGTCTATTACATAAGCATCCTTCTAAAAATGATATGAAGTCCACAATATTAATTTATATATGTATATATACAAAATCTTAATGCGAACAAAGAGAGACTGATACCTTTATAATACCAAGAATTTTCCACTACCATAATCATATCACATGTAGAATTTTTAATAGTAAAAAGTTAAAAGTTGTATCCTTCTATTTTCAAAAAGGAAAAAAAATAGAGAATTAAATAAAAAGGGAAAGGGAAACATTTTGTAAATTGAAGAAAATTAGACGAGCAATGATGCAACGAGCTTGTAGTGGGGGAGATTTGAGGTTCGACATCAATATGGGCCGGCTCAGTTTATAATGTGACAAGCCCATTTGTGTCACAGGCCACCTTCAATCTTCCAAATATTTAGAAGAGATTTTTACATAAAAAATCATGTCATATATTTCATAAATATTTTTTTTCAAAGAAGGCTTTCAGTATTAATTTGGATAACTGGACTCTTTTTATTTATTAATACCTGTTTTTTTAAATATATATTTCCATATTTATGGAGTAAAATATATTTTTGAGAGAGAATATGCATTTAATATGATTTTATTTTCCATTTCACGTATCAAGCATTCCACGACAATTTATTGGTTGCTAGCATCTTCTTTATTTTTCATGCTTGATTTTTTATTTTATGTGATATATTCTATTGTTTTTTTAGAGTATCATTTATTTTCGTGTAATATATTCCATTGTTAATTTGGTATATATATCTCAGGTATTTTGATATATATGCACTTTTAATTAGATATCCCTTATTTGTCGATGGTCTGACTTATTTGGGTTTGTCTATTATAGTCGATTGTTTTTTTTAATTTGTTTATATTTTGCGTTATTATCTCATATATACCATACTTTAGATTCATGGTTATTTTTAAATATACCTTAAAACATTGATGTTTACAAATATTTTAACCAATATATAAAATATACTGGTAAAATTGACTAAAATCCATTTAAGTAGTCAGAATTAGAAATTCCAATAAATCGAAATTTAACATAAGCTCCCTAACAGAAATAATTAATTCTCGATTAATGTGACCGATTCAAATTCACTTTAAAATCTCATAATTTTCAAATAAATAAAGCTATCTATGGCAATATATAAATTACACATAAACTCAATGTTCAATACATTTGAGCGTATATATCGTAAAAGAGGAAGTTCAAATAAATAATTGAAGATATTTATCACAGTATATATTAGAAAATCACAATATATATCGAAAACAAAAAAATATATATCACAGTACATATTGAAAAGTTGTCAAAAACCCAACGAAGAATTTAAACCATCGGGAAGAGTTTAATTTAATTAACCATTAGAAGCTCGCCAAACTTTGATTAAGAAAAATCTAAGGTTAATTATAAAAAATGCATACACCTCCGCCTATGAAGCACAGACACATACAACTACACGATCGGATATGGCAATTCGTCAATTTCTAAAAAACTAAGATACGGATACGTCTCTGCGTCATTTTTTATAAATATTTATATATATATTTCTAAAAAACTAGGATACTGATACGTTGAAGATACATTTTTTTCTTTAAAAAAATCTAGGACAGATAAATTTAGCATACAAGTTAACAACAATAGCACAAAATAGAATACATACACTAAAATACAATACAAAAAAGGCAACATTTAAGATGTTGAAGTACAATAGTTAATAAAATGCAATAGAAAAGTGACTCATATTGCAAAGAAGAAGATTAGAGAAATAAGTATGAAGATAAACAAAGAACTTATTGTTGAAGATATCCAAATGATTTATATTTTAGTGGATTTTGTTAGGATTCAAATGTGAAGATGAAGATTAGATGAGTCTAGTCTAGGGTTTGGTCCGTTATTTATTTATTTTTCTTTTAGTTTTGGACTCGAATAGTGAGTTTTTTAAATAGGTTGCCTAATTTTAGATTGGGAAAGATTAGATGAGTTACTTGTCTTTTTTCTTTAAAAAAAATACGATAGAAATAGATAAGTCAAATCACGTGTCAGATACGTATCTGGAAAGTATCTGAAAGTACAGATACGTCAAATTGCGTGTCAGATACGTATCTGGGAAGTATCTGGAAGTATCGAAGTATCCATACATGTCTAATACTGATTTTTTGCCTCACATGAAATATTTGTGCTTCGTAGACCTCCGCACAAGATAAAAATAATAAGAATAAATAAATGATAAATAATATATATGAGAATCAATATATCTCATATATATTGTAGATGCCTTTGACAAAATGGAAAGCGGAGCCACCAACAGCACCCATGCCGAAGGTGTCGCTGATGTTGTTGAGGATCTGATTTGGACAAGGCTCCCGAAAAGTCTCTGGCGTTCTCATGGAAGGTTTGATCCGCAGAGTCATTGTCCAGTGCCCAGATTCGCCCAATGCCCCGCACCTAGATTCACCCAGTGTCGAATCTATTCAGCGACTACCCAGTCGTCGTTCGATGTTTATCTCCCATCGCCAGCCGTTGCAACTTGTGCCATCGAGAAAAAGAAGAGAGCGAGGAGGAAGAAAGGATTTGAAGAAAGAAGGAAGAAAAGATTTGAAGAAAGAGGAAGAAAGAATAGGGCATACCAACAATTTTTTCTTTTTCAACAAAGGATATTAATAGGTGGGAAGGGCTATGAGGCATTAATGATAAATAGACACCAATATTTGTAGTCTGTTGGACTATTTCTAAAATAAACCGAGAGTAGAAGATAATAATGTAATACAAGCCTACAATTAAGACTGTCTATATAGAAATCCCTATTTAGAATAAATTTCAATATTATCTAATCCATACTCAGAAATGTTAGCCTTAAGAGTATGTTTGGCCTAAAAAGTTTGAGAAGTAAGAGTTTGAAAGTTGCATTTGTAAACTCCACTTCTTATTTCGCCAAAAGAATTCATAGATCTCACAACTAAAAAAAACATCAATTCTATATCTTATCAATTTCTTATAATGTGGATCCAAGTCCTAGATTTTATAATTCCTTAAAGTTCACACTCATTATCCTAAACACTCCCCTAAAAGCCCAAACAAGGATCCAACTAAACCAATAGAAGAAGACAAGCCTATACCCCCACGGAGTCTGCACTTTACAGGCGTGTGGCTCATTCTTCCTCTGGTTGGCCCGCTTTTGCCTTCTTGGTTGATTGAATGATATGTTGTACCGGGTTGGTCAACATATTTAGTTTTGAATATGACACATTATCATCCAATTTAATTTTTACTTATTTGAATCTATATTATATTGATTTATGTATTTAATAAATATATAATATATTAATATAGATTGCATATTTAGTTCTAAAAATGGCAATGTCATCGAGCCATTGGTACTAACTTTCTTCCAATCTACATAGAACTGCTCAACATCATCCAGCCATTGAGGCCCCTAACAAGTCAACAAATTTCCACTTTAGCAAATAATTAGAAGATGGTTACAAAACCACCTTCAACCAGCTTATGGTTGGTCTCTTCCTTAATTGACCACAAAACTATCCGAACTTGAAATTTACATGGTTAACAACGTGATGGTGTGATTGGTGTGATATCAATCAGGCGACTAGATAGCCAATATGGGTACAACTCAAATCATTTACGTGTATATGACCTCAACTCAAAAGATTAGAGGTTCAAATACGCTAACACCACTCGTTGAACTTCCCTTCTTTTGAAACTGAAGTATTTGAATGAAAAAGTTGCATGTTTCTCTAGTGTATTAAGATCATATCATCATTTAGGTAACAATCTAAACAGTATAGATAACGTAGAAACACAAATTGATGAAAATAAATTTTTGTCAATAGACATGTCAACTAACAGAAAATGTAAGCATTAACATATCAAGGAGATTGAACCTGCTCATCTGTTAGAATCCTCTAATTTCTCTTTATACAAGGTCAACAATCCAGGAATCCGCTTCTTATAAGGGTTGATGAATTTTTCTAAGAAGCGGTTTTCAGTAGATTCAAACAATAAAGGAAGATTCACATATTTCTTAATCAAACCCTTTGACAGCAAAACTTGATAAATAGAGCCTCTAGGCACAATCCTGTTCTTTAAACTAAGTGAAATTAGAGCAGGTCTCCTAGCAATGAAAGAAGATTCACATCCAATCTTGTTAAGAAAATAATCCATTACACCATTAATCTTGTCCTCAGAAGCCATCATACACCATGGATGCCTTCCAAAAGCCAAACGGACCTCTTCTTCACCCCATCCCCATTTCCTATAAACTTCAATCTTCTTATCCCATGTAGATTTGCTCATTGATCGCAGAGCAAAAACGGCAAGAACAAACTTCAAACGCAGAGGGTTGAATCCCATATCCTTAACTTTCTCTACAGTCTCCTTGAATCTGATGGAACTTATCAAAAACATTCTGGGCTGGTACTGAAGAACGGTTGAAATGTTGGAATCAGACACTCCAATTTGTTTTAGAATTTCAATATTAGAACGAGCTGAAATTCGAAGATTCCAAGTAAGAATACCCATACAGCGTTTTATGGTTGCGACAGTCTTCTCCTCAGTTCGAAGCAGGGCTTGAATATAATCATAGGCTGGAATAATTTGTTTGTCTAAACTTCGTTTTAAAACACGAGGAAAAGCACATATTAATTTGGCAATCTCGGGGGAAGAAAGGCCTTTAGATTGAAAGAACAACAATTTGGGCAATAGGGTTTTCTCGGGGTTCGCTGAAAGAACTTGAGGGAACTTCTTGACAAGCTCAGAGATCTGTGATTTAGAGAATCCATGATTCTCAAAGAACATAATTACAGACTTTTCATTATTCTTAAGCTGAGCAAAATTATAAGACAACGAATCAGGTTTCGGAGATGATACGTTCTCAGAAGAGGTCGATAAGTATCTGAGAGATTTCAACGGACTTTTAGAAAATCCGTGAGAAAAGACTGATGACGGAGGTTTAACTAGAATGATTCTGCGAAGCAGATTATACATGACTGTAAAAAAACGCGAGGAGAAGGAAAACTGACCTGCTACTTCCTTCTTGAGAAGAAGAATGGGAGAAACCACGAATGCCTCGCAAGAGGATGAAACTATGAGAGAACAGAGTAGGAAAATGGGCGGCGGAGGAGTGGAGATGGAGACTATGAGAGAACGAAGAAACGGAGTGGGCCGGTGAGGTCGTGCGGCTGCGGGCAAAAATGGGAGACGGAGAAATCAGAAGCAAAAATAGGAGAATTAGGGTAATTGACGAAAATAGCCTCTTTGGAGTTTTTGTTTTTGAAATTTAGATCATTTTTAAAAATGTTGCTTTTTTACCCAACAATAATTACTGCGATGTCCTTTAACATTTCAAAAATCTCAAACCCTCCTTTACTCCCAAACCTAACTGACTTGCTTCCATTTTTTCACTCGGTTTCAACTACATTTTGGATTTTCTTGCTATTTTCCTTTTCATTTGAAGATTATTTGGGATTTTTTATCTAATCAGGTATAAATCTTCATTTTTTTCACTCAACGTTAGTTTATCTTAAAGACCATACAATGATTATTTTAAATCTATGTTGAATTTTATATTATTTTTCTTAGAACATCATGGTCAGCATTTTCTGAATAATTTATGAGCCTAAAATTAATTTTTTTCCAAAAAAATCAAACCATTTTTTTTCGAAAATCGATCTCTACCCAGTCGGGCTTCATACGAGGGTGACCGAGTATGTGATCAGGCAGGGCTAATGGTAAGACGAGGGCGGAATGATTGGTGTCTGACGTTAGACCGGTCGGACATGACATGAGATTTGACGGTCACTATAGGTTTGGGGGGGTACCCGACCGGTCTATATCCGAGGGTGACCGGGTATGTGACCAGGCAGGGTTAATGAAAAGATGAGATTGAGAAGAGACCGAGAAAATACGAGGCAGAACTGGACACCCAACTGAGACTGTGAAGGGGCAGGACTGGGTGGAAATGGGGAAAGGGACTAGGCGCCAGGCCGAGACCGGGAAAGGGCAAGACCAAGAAGGGGCAGGACTAGGAAGGATCTTTACTGTTTTTTTGTCTGTCTTCAGCCCGACCGGGTACGAGATTGGGCCAAAAAACAGAAGCTTCCAATATATATATATATTTTCTTTTTAAATGTTCTGACTCGTTGTTGTATTATGTTGACTTCTAATTTATTTATTTAATGCAAAATGTAGGTTATAATGGAAGTAGAAATAAAGCTTCATCCTAATGATCATTTTTCTGCAGCCCTTTCATGTTGTTCCCATATAGAAAATGTTATTCCTAAAATTAAGAAAAAACTAACTTCGTCACGATTAGTCATGTTTAGACAAACATGTTTTGGCCCTCTCCGTGACACAAACGTCATCTTCAATAGACCACTGATTCATTATATTTTTCTTCGAGAGGTAGAGGAACCTAGGAGAGATATTATTAGTTTTAATATTTTAGGGAATAAGGTATCATTCAGCCAAATAGAGATTAACCTTATTACAGGACTGAAGCATCAATAGCCATGTTTAGACCCATCGCATATGAAAAGTCTCACAATCGCACCTTCGTAAGGGTCTCGAGGCAACTGTGCAGTACTTGTTCTCATCCTCGAACAAGTTAGCCAATCCAAAACCAAATAGTCGATGGCACAATGGGCGTATAAATTAGAATTACAGTTGAAAATAGCAGGATATGTGAGATTAGATTGACCCAAACATAGGATTGGATTAAGTTCTGAATAATCAGGAATTCCGCTTTTGTTTTTACCAGAGAGATCCATACCATAAATTTTTTGTCTCACTTTATCATTATTTACTGAAAGGCTAGAAATATATCTTCTTTCGACAAAAAAAGAATGAACGTTAATTTGATATTGATCCTTGTAGAGTGAAAAAGGGATTACACTGCATCCGCATAAACCTCCTGTAATATCCATAAATGACTTGTTTTTGGTAAGAGATAGACATTACTATATGTAAATTCGGGTGCATGATACACGTCGGTACTCCAATGCATTTCTCCCTCTGAGTCAGAATAAATATGTTTTCGAACCCTCTCTTTTTCAAACAACCTCTACCCCTGTTCTTCAAAAAATGTTTTGGAAAATGGGTTTAAAGGAAAATATTTTCGCAAACATTTCAAAGCATATATAGACAATGAACATTAGTCGTACAGCTAGAAAGCAATAAGTAACAACACGACTTTATAGCATATAACTCACTGGTATAAGGATATGATTATTAGTCTTACCTTCATATAATGCATTATGAACAAAAATACATTTGTCATTCTTGCATGTGGAAATGGGTGTGCGGTCACACACTAAGAAAAGTACATAGAAAGTAAACTACCTAGAAAAAGGAAATACATAGGATGAAAGCATAGTAAAAAGAGGTGGAGGCGGGTATGCGGCCATGGGCAACACGCCTTGGATAAGCATGATCGTGACATTCTCCCCCACTCAATTGGTTGGCATCCCCGTCAACCGACTTTGCTTGAACTCAAAACATTTGTGAGTAGTTGCCTTTGAGGCCTTTTCTGCGCTCCTAACGAACTTCTCCGTCTTAGAATATTTTCCATCTCTACAAGGAACTATTCCCAGCTTGGTCCTGGTCTTCCAACTTTGTCACTTCTTCCATCCTTGACTTCTTCCTCTGTCACTCTCTTCGTCGTGGCAGTCGGATGGGTCACCACCTTACTGAAGGAACTCTTAACGAAAAGCATCCAAAGCGCATTTGGATCTTTTCGATTTCATTGTAACCGAAATACAACACATACATTCTAATAGATAGTTATGCAAATTCACAGTAAAAAAAGGCATGCTTCGAACAATAAAAAATACAAAGAAAAGAGTTCTCATACCAGTTGAAGACCCTCTTCAAACTTTGAACTCAGACGTAGCGGAAGAACCTCCACTCGCACTCTATCGCCCAACAAGCTAGTCGGCTGCAGCAGCACGATCGTCTACACGAACGGCAGCAACACGAACAGTCACGAACAAGTGAATAGCAGCGGGGACGACACCACCAAATGGAGCCCTTGGTATTTTCGGAGTGAGAATCCAAAGTGTGGACTTTGGTGAATTTGGTAGAGGTTGGAGAAATAAAAAATCGTGTAAACGACAAGCAAGTGGGAGAGAAAGAGTTATCGTATAGCTATGTGCTTATCGTTTAGAAGAAGTTACATGATCGTGTAGGTTTTACTAAGCGATTGTTTAATAAATGGAAGACGATCGTTTAGAAAACGCGGCACACTATGCGATCGTTTAGGAAAGTTAAGCGATTGTTTAGGGACGAGTGTGCGATCGTTTAGGTGATGAGAAACTATCGTATAGACTCTCAAACTATGCGATCGTTACGTTTTAACACCGATTGCAAATTTTTGAACTTTTTGCAAAATGAAATAATTTTCATTTTATTCTTCGATTACAGTAACCGACTTCGGGTTCTCCCACTAACACACGTCCGAGAGAAGTTTTAGGCCAATTATCATATAATTAACCAAATTAATAATTAATTAATATAATCATATTATATTCTTACCCTATAGTTTGATATCACATATCTACTATAGTAATTTCTCCTCCACATGATATAAATCATATTTATATCTAAATTCTTCCAAAATTATGTATCTCATACATTTAGTCAATTATATCATATATAATCAACCAGTTCAATTATATCATATATAATCTAACTCCCTCTTATCAATTTGAACATTTCAAACAGACCCAAACACCAATTCTCGACTTTATCCAAGCTACCCAAGGGACCTAATGGACATGTGGCTCGAAGCTCCAATGGTCCACGAATAGTTGACTAAACTTCTTAGCCACAGATCCACCATCCGTTAACTATCAGCCATTCTATTAAAGACCAACAACTGAATTCTTCTTGCCACAGATATATTTTTGTGTCCATTGGATATAACCAATCATGAGTACGAAGACATTTCACATACGCTTGTAAGTATAGCTGGGCCAATTTACCGTTTTGCCCCTGTAGTTACATCTCACTCCTTACATACCATTGATTCCTCTAATGAACAATACAACATAGTCCAAGTATGTGTGAACACCTCTCGAGCTAAGAGAAGGTGTGTGACGCCATATCGTTCAAGCCCCGAAATTAACCCTTGAGGGAGCTATTTATCTACTTACCTCTGCTTCGGGGAAGGAGTGAATTTCATCTTGTGTAGTTGAGTTCCCAGCTCCCAAATCAGACGAATTTCTAAAATGGTAAGTTTGAATCGGTGACCTGGCCACTCGCACCCATACAAATCAAAGGACCGCCCTCAATGGCAGGACTTCCCAACTCACTCAGGATTAAAGTCATGTTACCTATGGTCATCATAGTGAAGTGAAGTCTCTGTCATGAACGGTGTTATATAACGAGATGTTAACACTTTGTGGTTAGTTCTTATACAAATTCTTTGTATAGGACGCCCCCGCTCGTATGTCTCCTACACGAATGATTAGAATCAAACCATCTGTGACAAGTCACAACACTTGTGACCATTCCATAAAGTGGGTCGCATCCATAGCGTTACCAGGATAAGGTTTCCTTCCTATATCCATATACTACAGACCCTTTTGGTTATCACTCAAGATATGATCCACTTGTATGTCACCACATACATGCTTAAGTTACATACAGATAACCAGGGATTTTATGTTTATTGGTTTGTGGTAAAGCAAATAAAACATACAACTGAGCAAAAAACAAGATGTGAAGTAAATATCATATATTATACAACACAAGCGTTCGTACAAACTGTTTACAAACTAGAGGACACGAGACTTTAGGGCATCAATCCCATAACCTACATCGCTCATCGGCATAGTCGGGATGATAGATTTTCAGTCTACTTACGTGGATGACAGGATGAATCTCCATCCACGATGGTAACTGCACCCGATAAGAGGCTTTCCCAACCCTTTCGATGATTTCCATCGATCCTCTAAAGCTACTCACGAGGTGGCGTTCTTTTTGTCTTCGACTTCAAAACTGTCTCAGGCACAAGTTTACCCGAACCCTATCCCTTAGTATGAACTTTTCGGTGTATGGGTTTTCTTCTTCTCCTTCTCCCCCTCTTTGGAGGCAGGGACTCATGTGAACTGTCCGGCTCGACAACACGAAACTTTTCCAAGACACAAAGAATGTCTTGAGGGCCTTTCTCTTCCGTGGTTTCGACTGACTCGTGGGTAAAGTCTTTCTCCAACTGGAGAGTCGAGATCATCTTTATCCCATTTGGATATCTGATCCCGGCATGCACAACGGTGGACGTAGACCTTATGATCACTAGACACTTGGCGAGGGGTATTCGTATTACCTGGTGCTCAAGCAAGAATTCCATCCCCAACACCACGTCAAATTCATCAATTTTAACGATCACAAAATCAGAAGGGTCACTCCAATCCCCCAACTTTGCAACTACTCTCTTTACTTCCTGTAACAGGCATTGCCGCAAAGTTCACTGTTTTCAACCGTCTGTCTTATGTTTCAGACATAAAGTTATGGGTGACTCTTGAGTCAACCATGGTACTTTTGGTTGATCTATGGTTGACCCAAGCATCAACATAAACAGTCCGCCTTTTTGGGATTCCTTTGTTTCTCTCACATTCTTCTAGAGGGCAGCTAAAAATATTAGGGCCCTAACTCGTGGGGTTTCATCTTCCTCCACCTGAACAACTTTGACTCTCCAGTCCGAGGCTAATGAGGCTTGAAAAGCGTTAAAGGCTATTGGTTTCGGACATTCACTCACCTTGTGTTGTCCCTTACATATATAAAAAGATAGAGGCTGATAGAAATTCTGTTGATTTTACCCTGTTGAATTGGACTGCACCTCCTCTTGGGGCTTGATTTCCCACCGCTCTCATGATGATGTTTGTAGGATTGTATCAACCACAGCGGAAGCACAAGGATCATCTAAGCACTCTAATTCACAACTTTTCGCAAAATATAAAGCATGCTCTTGCAAAAACAAGTTAGTTTCAAGATATACCTCTTGTAAAACTTCTTCAAAACTCCTTCTCCAGCTGTTATCTTCTCCAATATTCTCTTGGTGCTCTAGATTAAGTTATGGGACTCAAAACAAGTTTGAATCAATGGATGAAGAAGAAAAGCACACAACAGTAATCTTGGTGTAGAACCCTTTCTTCAAACCGAATTTTCTTAAAAATTCTTTATAGATTGCATGCCCGATTTTCACTCCAATCTTTTCATTATATTGCAGATCAACATGAAAAGGAAAGAGTTGCATGAATTGCAGCTCATGCTTGGAGAAGATAAGGCAATCAATAAAGCTTTTGTGTGAGCAACTTAGGAGATGGATAATGGAAAACCCAATTTTTCCATTTGTGTTTTGTTTTTTTTTCCCCTCTTTTTCAATTATACCTTATATAATTACTAATTCTCTTAATTCCAATTTGAACGTTTCAAATTAACTTATCACGCTATTCTAAAGCTAGTACGTTACGAGCTAGTAGGGGGATCTCGCGGACCTACAGATCATGGGCTCCAACGATCCGAGATTAATTGGCTAAACTCATTGACTAGATTAATCCCCATTTGTTAACTAATGGGTCACACCACTAAAGCTCATAGTTGCACTTTCCTCACTGTAGATATATTATGTCCACATGATTTAACCATAATCAGCAAGTCGACCCTCCACAGGTTACTTGTAATAACGGCTAGGTCAAATATCTGTTTTACTCCTGAGATTACGTCTTATTCCTCAAGTCCCTATTGGTCCTCTAATGAACAACTGGTTTTTGATCCAATCACTAAACCAAACCTTCTCAGCCCAGTGAGAGGGTAGGGCCCCTTGTTCAAGACCTGGATTCAGTACTTGAGAGAACAACCTTTCTCCTATCCCTAAATCGGGTAGGCGTGAACTCCGTCTTGCACCCTATGTGCCCAACTATCTATCCGGTCTTACCCCTGAAATGGGAGTCTTATTGAGCCGTCATTGTTGAGCCAACCCTCACCTATGCAAATATAAGGGCAATCCCGAATAAACAGGAGTTCATAGTTAGCTCAAGATTAAGATCGAGTTATCTAGGTCATCTAGGTTAAATAGTCAGTCTTAAATAGTAAACAACGTTATAAAGTAAGCGTGACTTATTTCTTGGTCCTGATCTTATGCAAAACTCATTGCATAGGATGCTTCCACTCCTCATATCATAACATGTACGAATTCGGATCACATCGTATGTAGCACTTTACAACTCTTTGTAACAACTACAGAGTAGGCCACATCCAATGGTATTACCAGAATAAGGTACCCAACCTGATTTATGTACCATAGATCATTTTGACTATTTACTCGAACCTGATCCACTCTTATATCTCCACATAAAGTTCAAGTATTCATATAATAGTCATGGGTCTTAATTTATTGGATTTAGACTTTCATATATTTTATGAAATCAATAATAAGTATATTGATTATAAAAAATGTTTATTATTTTACAAACTACGAGTTTTAGGACAAAAAACCCAACAAGGTTAACTTTTACACTAATGTCTGCAATCTCTGTCCGGATGACTTCAATGGTGGCCCGAAAGTTCTCGGACAATTCAGTCACCATCTGAATTATCACTTTCTTTCTTTGATACGCTCTTCTATAGGGGCAACAAAGCCCGACAACCATCCTCACACTTGAGAGGCCCACTTCTCGTAGCTTTTGCCTTTAGGGTTTCAACCCTTATCAACAATTCCCTAATGGGCATCCTGTCTAAGTAGCCAACCACTGCGTTAATTTCATCGGCCTTGTCAGTGACTTCTTGTCACCAAGTTTTTAGGAATCGAACCTGATTAGGGACTTCAATTAGATAGAGCATTTTCTCTTTTATCTCGACCAATCGGTTAACATGGGACTTGCCCAAATTCCTTTGTAGTAGACATGATCATTGCTTCTCAACTCCGCGAGCCGACTTGACTCTAGTACCAAATGTCACAATCGCACCTTTGTAAGGGTCTCGAGGCAATTTTATGGCACTTATTCTCGCTCTCGAATAAGTCAGCCAATTCAAATCCAAATAGTTGAATGCACAATGGCTGTTTCAAACAACCTCCACTCCCATTCTTCAGAAAATGTTTTAGAAAACAGGTTTAGAGGAAAATGTTTTCACAAACGTTTGGAAACATGTGTAAACAATGAACATTAGTCATACAGCTAGAAAGCAATAAGGAACAACAAGACTTTATAGCATACAACTCACTGGTATGAGAATATGATGATTAGTCTTACTCCCATATAGTGCATTCTGAACAAAAATACATCTATCAACCTTGCATGTGGAAATGGGCGAGCAGTCACACACTAAGAAAAGTACATAGAAAGAAAACTACCTAGCAAAAGGAAATACATATGATGAAATTGATACTGGGGTATAGAGTATGGCCTAGTTTATTGTATATTGTATTTTTTATTTTTTTTGTATTGTACATTAGTCTCCCGAGGCATTGGGATATAAATGGGAGATTATTGGGATTAGTGTCCTAATTCTCCCGGAGTCTCGTAGTTATTAAATAGTTTGTACACATTGTTATAAATAAAATAAGAGTTATTTTATTTGTATTTACTCATATCCAATAAACTAAGATCCGTGGTTATTTCATGTAAACTTAAGCATGTATATGAGACATACAAGTAGATCATGCCTTAAGTAATAACCTAAATGGTCTGTAGTATAAGAATAAAGGAGGGATACCTTATTCTGGTGACAATACAGATACGACCCACTTTGTAGATAGTTACAAGTATTATAACGTGCTACAAATGGTCTGATCCTAACCATTCATGTGGAGACATGCGAGCGGGGGTGTCCTATGCAAAGAGTTTATATGATTGGACCACGAGATGATTAGTTTCTTTATATAATGTCGTTGATAATTGAAACTTACATTTCACTAAAATGACCATAGGTGACATGACCTTAATCCTGGATTTTTTGGGAACTCTTGCCTATGAGGGCAGTCTTTTGATTAGTATGGGTGCGAGTGGCCAGATTGCCAACTCAACTAACCTACCTTTTTAGGGATTTGTCTGATTGGAGAGCTGGGAACTCAGTTACACAAGACGAAATTCACTCCTTTCCCAAAACAGGGGTAAGTAGATAAATTGCTCCCTTAATGGCTGATTCTGGGTTTTGAACATAGTGGTCACACCCTCTCTTTGGAAGAGAGGACTCAGTCATAGTAGGACTATGATTTATTGTTCATTAGAGAAGTCAATGGTACTTAAGAAGTTAGATGTAACTACAGAGGCAAAACGGTAAATTGGCCCAATTGTACATACGAGCGATTTGTGAAGGGTTATCGTACTTTGATTGGTTATATGGACACATAAATATATCTGTAGTGAGAAGAGTGCAGTTGTCGGTCTTTAGTGAAGTGCCCGAAAATTAACGGATGGTGGATCTCGTGACTAAAGAGTTTAGTCAGTTATTCACGTACCGTTGGAGCTTCAAGCTACAGGTCTATAAGGTTCCCTTGGTAGCTCAATGGATTCAAGTTGAGAATCAAATTTTGGGTTAGTTTGAAATGTTCAAATTAACAAAATGAAATTCAATTATATGTGATATAATTGGTGTGATGTATAAGATACATTAAGTGGAGGAACTGATATAAATATGATTTATATTAAGTACCGTAAAATAGAAGAAAAAAACTATGGTTTGTATGTTTCATATGATGAAATATTAAAATTGTAGATTATAAATATAATATGATAAGTTGGTTATCATATTTATTTATAATATATTAATTATATGATAATTATTTTTTTTCCTCTAATAACCGATTGAATGAGAGTTTATTGGAAGTTTTATGGTAACCGTGAGATAAAAGGAAAATTGTTTTCCAAATTTAGTAGTTGCTTAATTCGGAATTTTACTCACGGAAAAGGGTTATCAAGTAAAATGTTTTTACTAAGTGATAGCAGTTGAGAGACTAAATGATCACTTAGAGTGGACTATACGATAGTTACTCAACTGATCGTTACTACACGATCGAGTAGAAAAGTCTATGCAATAGGTTATTGTTTACCAAACGATCGAGTACATCGTCTATGCGATAGACAGTGTTTCTTCTCCCACTTACTCGATCGTCTACTCAATCGTATACCTCCTCTCTTCCTCGAGCCAAGATCATACAGAGCCCACAACTCTTGGATTCTCACACCGAGAATACCAAGATAAAACTTGTGGTAGTGTCCTTACTCTGATCGTGAATCGAGTTGGACTCGATTGGGTTCGAGGAGCATCAAGGTGTTCGTATTGTTGGTATTGAAGGAACTCTTAAACAAGAGTATCCATAAGCGATTTCGGATCTTTCCTATTTCATTTTGACAAAATTACCACACATTCTAACAAACAAATATGCATTGTAGCACTAATTATAGACATGTTTTAACAATTAAAATACAACAGATTGAGTAAACGTACCAGTTGAAGACTATTTTCACTCTAACTCAATCCAGCAGAAGCGACTCCTCTATGGTTCTTATCGCTAGCAAATAGTCGCCTAGCAGCACCACGATCGTCTACACAAACGGCAGCGCACAAACAAACAGCAACTGAGGACGACACCACCACTTGAAGCTCTTGGTATTCTCGGAGTGAGAATCCAAAGGGTGGACTTTGATTGAATTAGTAAAGGAAGTAAGAGAGGATGATCATGTAAAACACACAAGCAAATGGGAGATAGTAGGTGACTATCGTATAGTCAGGTGCTTGTCGCTTAGAGAAAGGTACACGATCATGTAGGTTTATTAAGGGATCGTTTAGTAATTAGTAAGCAATCGTTTAGAAAAGCTCGGCATGCTAAGCGATCGTTTAGAGAAGGTGAGCGATCATTTAAAAATCGTGTTTGATCCTTTTATGCGTAGGTGTGCAATCGTTTAGGTGATGGGCGCTATCGTATAGGCTTTCAACTAAGGAATCGTGAAGTTTCCACACCGTGAGCAAATTTTATGCGTATCTTACAAAATGAAACCAATTTTCATTTTATTCTTCAGTTACAAGAACCGAATTTAGTTTTCTCACTTTCGCACGATTTAGGAGAAATTCCCGGCCAATTATCTCATAACCGCCTATTTAAATAAATAATTAATATAATCATATTATATTCTTAACCTATAGTTTGATATCATATATCTACTATAGTGATTTCTCCTTCACTTGATATAAATCATATTTATATCTAATTTCCTCCAAAATAATGTATCTCATACATTTAGTCAATTATATCATATAATTAACCAGTTCAATTATATCATATATAATCAAACTCCTGATAACGGACAGAAATGCACGTTATTATAGAGCAAAGTTATAAAACAATGTAGGATTGTGATGGTAAAAATATACAATATTGTGTCCAAAAGCATTAAGTTCACAACATTGTGATCGCATGCGTCCATCGCATCAAAACAGCTCACTTATGTAGTTTCGTGCAGAAAATGCGTTGACGCAAGGCAGAAATGCGATTCAAAAAAATTAACGCCGAGCGCATTAAGAGACTACGACCGTAAGGCTATGTGATCATTTGCGCTCACGAATATCTGCTCAAGAAGGTGGCTGCATAAAGTCGGCACATCAAGGTGGGTGCATCTGGGTGAAAGCTTAATAAATCACGGTGGGACAGAAAGCTGATAACGGTTGATTTCGAATTAAGTTGACAAGCCGTTAACGACCTACTGTAGGAAATACATTCAACTTTTCGATGACAATTATTCAGCGCATCAGACAAAGAATTAATGTCATCCCATCAGTGCAATCATAAGTAAGAAAAAGCTTTTCACCCTGAAGCTCTATAAATACCGAAGGCCACCTTCAATGAAGGAGTTCATTCAGTTAGTTCAGTTTGCCCAATTTTAGAGTTCACCATATAGACAATAGTTAGCCTTGTTCTTAGTTTTCTTATACTTAGAAGGCAAAAGCGAGAGGGGGAAAAGACGCTGAAAGATCATCCTGGTCAACTCGAGAGAATGCCAGGGAGCATGGAAAAACAGAGAGAGTGTCGACTCTTGCGAGAGCAAGAATATCTTTTGAGCAGAGTAGAGAAGAACAGTGTAAAAGCCTTGGGAAGCAAAAAATTGCTACCAGGCTCTTTATCCTTATTCTGCATTGTCATTCTGTACTTCGATTACATATTTATAAAATGGAACTTACTTATCTACAACTGTTCACTTTCTTGAAAACACGCATGAGTAGCTAAATCTATCGAATGGGTTGAGAAGTACTTAGCTAACATGACCTAGGATCTTCATTGCATGTGATCATCTTGTCTTATGTTGTGCCCATCACCCTTTAGAGCTACTCGAGAGAGAGTCTAAAGAAAGAACCTAAGACTTGAGAGAGCTAGGTTAGAATCTAGACACGAGAAAGCAAGATTAGATCTGCATAAGCAAGAGATAGGGACTTGGAAATAAGCTCTATTTGCCAACAAACATCGCATGCACCCTAGAGATAGGTTATGGCAGTATGCAGTCGCCTTGTATATGTGTGTGTCATTCGTCATCGCATAGACAAGAATAGAGGCTTAGATGCAAGTTCTATAGACATCATCACATATATCGCATGCATTCTAAAACTAGAAGTCGTAGCATTTGCATTGAGAGATGATTTGTTGTTGTATGTGTGTAGCATGATCGCATAACATGAATGCAACCCTAAGAAGTGTTAGCTAAACCTCTTCTCAACACATTCCTCACATACTCATCGCATCTTTCGTAATATTGACTCTTTTCTCAACTCCGCAGCATACATGTTATACTATAAACAACAAATCAACCAACTCCTTGATTTAATTGTTACCGGAAAGTAATATAAAAATTACCATCGCATATTGTTTCTTTAGTCCCTGAGTTTGACCTTGGGCTTACCAGGTAACTCAATAGGATTTATACTTGGATCTTGCTGAGAAAACTTGCATGCTCAACACATTTTCCACCATCACATACTTTTCCATTATTTCATTGCATAACACCACGCATCAACTCCCTCTTGTCAATTTGAACATTTCAAATTGACCCAAAAACTGATTCTCGACTTTATCCAAGCTACCAAGGGGACCTTATAGACCTGTGGATCGAAGCTCCAACGACACGTGAATAGTTGACTAAATTCTTTAGCCACGAGATCCACCATCGGTTAACTGCCAGACATTCTATTAAAGACCAACAACCAAACTCTTTTTACCACAGATATATTTATGTGTCCATCGGATATAACCAATCATGAGTACGATGATCCTTCACAGAAGCTCATAAGTATAACTGAGCCAATTTACTGTTTTGCCTCTGTAGTTACATCTCACTCCTTAAGTACCACTGATTCCTCTAATGAACAATATAACATAGTCCAACTATGTGTGAACACCTCTCGGGCCAAGAGAATGTGTGTGGCGCCACATCGTTTAAGCCCTGAAATCATCCCTTAAAGGAGCTATCTATCTACTTGCCCCTGTTTCAGGGAAGGAGTGAATTCCATCTTGTATAGTTGAGTTCCCAGCTCCCAAATTAGACAAATACCCAAAGTGGTAGATTTGAGTCGGCGACTTAGCCACTCGCACCCATGCAAATCAAAGGACCGTTTTCAATGGCAAGAGTTCCCAACTCACTTAGAATTGAGGTCATGTTACCTATGGTCATCCTAGTGAAGTGAAGTCTCTGTCACAAACAGTGTTATATAACGAGACGATAACACTTTGTGGTCAGGTCTTATACAAACTCTTTGTATAAGACACCCTCGCTCACATGTCCCCAACACGAATGATTAGGATCAGACCATCTGTGACATGTCACAACACTTATGATCATTCCATAAAGCGGGCCGCATCCGTAGCATTACCAGGATAAGGTTTCTCTCCTATATCCATATACTACAGACCATTTTGGTTATCACTTAAGACATGATTCACTTGTATGTCACCATATAATTGCTTAAGTTACTTATAAATAACCAGGGATTTTAGGTTTATTGATTTGTGGTCAAGCAAATAAAAAAAAATAGTTGAGCAAAATCAAGAAGTGAAGTAAAATATCATATATTATACATCACAAGCGTACGTACAAACCCTAGTCCAGCCGCGGGCGATCCTGTAGACTCATGCTTTGAAAGTGACCCTTGAACACTATAGTCGTGAGAGCCTTCGTAAACGAGTCAACAACATTGTGCTCCAAAGCAATCTTTGTGACGATCACGTCCCCTCAATTCACTATCTCGCAGATTAGATGATTTTTCGCTCTATGTGTTTGTCGCGCCTATGACTCCTAGGCTTCTTGGAGTTTGCCATTGCCTCACTATTATCACAATAGAGGGTAATGGGCCTAGACATATCTGGAACGAATTCCAGTTCTGTCAAGAACTTTCTTTGCCAGACAACCTCCTTAGTAGCTTCGCAAGCCGCATGTACTCCACCTCCATAGTGGAGTCGATGATGCAC
This sequence comes from Benincasa hispida, assembly GCF_009727055.1. Taxonomy (NCBI): domain Eukaryota; kingdom Viridiplantae; phylum Streptophyta; class Magnoliopsida; order Cucurbitales; family Cucurbitaceae; genus Benincasa; species Benincasa hispida. Next base: position 17,943,706 of record NC_052349.1, read on the forward strand.
CCCTGCTTAGTGCTTCGCCACACTACAACTCCTCTGTTAATAGTAAAGACTGACCATGAAGTGGACTTGCGAGAGTCCCTATCAGTCTGAAAGTGAATCCGTGTATCAAGTAAGGATTAAATCCTTAGATCTATACACGAGCATGTAGTTCCTTATTCTCCGAAGATACTTGAGGATGTTCTTCACTGCGGCCCAGTAACCCTGGCCTGGGTTAGACTGATACCTACTGACTATGCCCACAGCGTAGCAGATGTCTGGTCGAGTACAGAGAATCGCATACATCAAACTACTAACGGCAGACGCATATGGAACCTGTCTCATCTCCTCAACCTCTTGAGGTGTCTTAGAATACATGTCCTTAGACAAAGTGACTCCATGCCTGAACGGCAGTAGGCCCCTCCTGGAGTCTTGCATCGAATACTTAAGCAACATATTGTCAATGTACAATGTCTGAGACAATGCTAGCACTTTGTTCTTACGATCCCGAAAGATATCTATACCCAGAACAAACTGAGCCTCTCCCAAATCTTTCATTTGGAATTAGGTCGCTAGCCAATTCTTAACTGCAATTAGTAGACCTACATCATTCCCGATGAGTAGTATATCGTCTACATACAACACTAAGAAAACTACTGAAGCGTTGATGATATTCTTGTAAACACAAGGTTCATCACCGTTCTGGTCAAAGCCATACGATTTGATCGTAGTATCAAATGGTATGTTCCAAGAGCTAGACGCCTGTTTCAGCCCGTAAATGGATCGATTCAGCTTGCAAACCTTTCGCTCTTAATCTTGGGCTATGAATCCCTCGGGTTGCACCATGTAAATGGTCTCCTTAAGATTGCTATTCTGAAAGGTTGTCTTGACGTCCATTTGCTAGATCACATAATTATAATAAGTTGCAATGGACAGAAAGATGCGAATTGACTTTAACATGGCAATAGGTGAGAATGTCTCCTCATAGTCGACTTCCAATACCAGGGTATAACTCTTCGCCACAAGTCGAGCCTTAAAGGTTTGTACCTCCCTATTAGCAGCACCTTTGCACTTGTAGATCCATTTACAACCTATAGGTCTTACCCCATAAGGTCGATCTACAAGATTCCATACTGAGTTGAAGTACATAAACTCCATCTCGATATCCATGGCCTTGACCCATTCATCCGAGTCGATATTCTCCATTGCCTTCTGATAAGACAACAGATCCTGGCTCTGAATAACCAGCCCTGCAATAAGTTCAATTCTTCCAATAACATAACGGGGTGGGGTTACTCGTGAGAAAATTTGCTACAGTTTTTATCTCTATATAAAAAAACCATCTTACTTGTATTTGATCTTGTAAGCCCACCTTGACCCAACAATGTTTTTATTAGATGGTGGATCGAACTGCAAATTCTGGAATGACGGTTCGACCCCGTCCTTGGCCTCGGGGGCACTTGAGTGGGAAAGGAAAGCGAATCAAGGGTTGAGAATGAGAATTGAATTCTCTAAGACCCAATTTACCGTTGTTCCTCAGTAGCTCAGTGGTAGTTCAGAGGGGGGGCAATGGCTATTACACTTTCTTTCTAAAAAAGTTTGAATAGATCTAACTCTAAAGGGAAAGAAGTACAGATTCAATCCAAAAACTGGTCCAGGTTGTGGAAATCAAAATCCGAGCGAGACAATCCCCGACAGAGGAAATTCATTCTTATTATGCTAACTCATGCGGATAGAAAACCTACCGCAAAGAAGGAGTTGGTGAGAGACCGACTTAGGCAACTATTCGACAGCAGTGAAGTCAAGTCTATTAGGGGCTACCTGACGATCCCGAACCTTAAAAAAGTTAAGGGTATGTTTTGTTTCTCGGCACTCTCTTTCATTGGCTATTTTCATTCAATAAAAAATTGCGATTGACTTTGATTCCCTCCCTTTAATTGTACTTTAATCTAAGCTATTACTTTAGAGTACCATAGCAAGGATTTTCGTGAAAACCCAGATAGCGAACGGGCGGGTTCGCAAACCTCCCACTGCGTCGAGGTTCCCTCAACTCTTGAGGTAGAACCAACCTACTAGATGAACTTCCATCAACAACTCTTGTTGAATTTTCGGTAGTTTCATTGGAAAGCTCACGCAACACGACTTTACTTTGTGGATTGTGCTCTCTAATATGATCCTCCTCCAGGAAAGTAGCGTTCATGGAAACAAACACCATATTTTTCGATGGATCATAAAAATCACCCCCTTGTGTACCTTTGGGGTAGCTTACAAAGAGGCATAACCTTGACCGTGGTTCCAACTTCTTGGGATTTGCTTCAAGCACATGTGCAGGACTGTTGGATTTTATGTCCTAAAACTCGTAGTTTGTAAATTAATAAACATATTCTATTTTGTTTTTCGATAAAGTTGTTATTGAAATTATAATCTTGAATCCAATATACTAAGGTCCTGAGGCAATTTAATGTAGTTTGAACTTTATGTAGTGACATAAATGTGGATCAAGTTCAAATATATAGCCAAAATGGTCTATAGTATATGAATAAGGTTGGGCGCTTTATTCTGGGGACACTATAGATGCAGTCCACTTTGTAGTTAGTACAAACGATGTGATCCTGAATCGTTCATATAGAGATATGTGAGTGAGGGCATCCTATGCAATGAGTTTGCATAAGACTGAACCATAAAATAGTCACTTTTTACATTCTAAATGTCGTTTTATGTATAAAACTGACTATTTGAAAATTGATGACATAGGTAACTTAATCTTAATCCTAAGCTAACTATGAACTCCTGTTTACTCGGAATTATCCTTAGATCTGCATAGGTGAGGGTAGCTCATCATCGCTGGCCCAATAAGCCTCCAATTTCAGGGGTAAGATAGGGTGGATAGTTGGGAACATAGGGTGCAAGACGGAATTCACTCCTGCTCGTTATAGGGATAGTAGATAGGTTGTTCCCTTTGGTATTGAATCCAGGTCTTGAACAAGGGCCCCCACCCTCTCCTTGGCCTGAGAGGAATTCGGTTTATAGGTTGGACCTTAAACTAATTGTTCACTAGAGGATCAGTGGAACTTAAGGAATAAGATGTAGTCTCGGGGGTAAAACGGTTTTTATGATACAGCCGAGATTACGAACAACCTGTGAAGGATTAACTTCTAACTCATAGCGTTAATAAATGGACACAAATATATCTATAGTGAGGGAGTGCAACTACGGGACTATAATGGAATGACCGTTAGTTAACGAATGTTGATTAGCTCTGTCTAAAGAGTTTAGCTAGCTAATCTCGGATGTTGGAGCCATGAATCTATAGGTCCATTAGGTTCCCTACTAGCTCATATGGAATAAACTTAGAACAGTATGATAGAATGATTCGAATTGTTCGAATTAGGTGAAGAGAGAGAAACCGACAAGTATATGTGATAGTTCGGGTTTTCAGTTTAGAGATACAAATTTATATTTAAATGTGATTTAAATATCAAGAATATGAATACGTTCATATTCGAAAGCTCGGAAATAATGGAAATGGTCAAAGAGTTGACTTTTTGACTTTGAAAAGTCAAACTTTGACCGACCTTATATTCAAATGTGATTTGAATTTCGAGAAAATGAATACGGATTCATGCTTGAGAGGTCAAAATTAGTCAACACGGAAAACATCATAAAAAGTCAAAATGTTAACTTTTTTGTCAAATTTTGACTTTGACCAAATGACTATTTTGCCATTTGACTAAAGTTAGTTAGAAAATCCAAACTTTTGTTGGATAATTCCACTAATAATATAGTGGGCTAGGTGTTGGCTTATAGTGGAGACATTAAGCCCACTAAGGTAGTGGATTATAGGTGTTGGGTTTTTATGGATTTGGTTCATGCAATTATTGCATGGCTTTTTTTCGATAAATCAGGCTTTTCAATTGGGTTGAAAAAGTTTTGCCAATTTTATCAAATTATTTTCTAAATTTGGGTTGGAAAAATCATTTTCTTGAGTGAAGTCCAAAACCCAAACCTAACCCAAATTTCCATCTCTTTCTCTCTCTCGGTTTTCTTCATCCACCGAGTCCCACAACTCGGTTCTGAGTCCAAAGGATAGTAGGTCAACTCTAGTGGTAGTCCGAAAGAGTTCGGGTCGGGATTCAACAAGGAAAAGTGGTTTTCGGGAGCTTCAAAGGTAAGTTAATTTACTGTTTTTCCTTCAAATTGCATGCTATTTTCTTTTAATTTAAAAGCAATTATAGTGTAATTAGGTCCTTATTCCGTTGCGTATGTCTCGTGTTGCATCATGTGGTATCAGTGCATGCTTTAATTATGCTCAATTGCTTTTGGTGGGTGTTTTTTTTTCTTTCTATTCTAGTGTTGAATGAAATATGGACTAAAGTAGACTTATTGTGATTTTGGCATTGTTTTTCTTTAAATTTCATGTGGAAATTTGTAATTGCTCACATTTTTATGAGCATTAATGGTGAAAAAGTTTGTTGAAGTCATTAGAGTTGAAATTAGGCTGTAATTTCTTGATTCTAGGAGAGTGGACAACATCAAAGGTTGAAGAAAAATGCTCACAGACACGGAACTAGCCTTCAGATCCGAGAGAAGCTTCCAGACCTGACCCGCCAGCCCGGATCCAACTCCGTTCGGAGTAGCCTCACGTTCGCCAACTGTCGATGAAGTGTCCGACCTGTTTCGCACTCCGACCCGGTTTCTCCACCCGAAGTTGCCTCGCGTGCGCCGTTCGCCCACGATCCACGACCTGCGCGTTCCTTCGACCCAACCCGACCCGCGCCTCCGTTAACTGCACCAGCGGGTGTTGACCAGCCGGTCCAGACAGTCTGGACCAGTCTGTTTGACCTGGTTGAGCTGGTTTGACCAGTTCAACTTTTTTTTGGAGTTTTTGGGCCGGTTCGAGTGGTTTCTGAGCGGTTTCAGATGGTTCAAAGTGTTTAAAGCTTGTTCCGGGAAGCTGGTTGCTAATTTTTGTAATAAATTAGTTATTTGTTTGTTTTTAATGCCAAAATCGGTCCACTTTAGTGTTGTTGACCTATTATGCATGTGATGTATAATGTTGTTTGATTATGTGTGCATATAATATGCCATATAGTTTTAAAACCCCACCATAGGAAAAGCATGAAACATACATTTGTTATATCTTATAAGTGTTATAAAATATATACTATGCATGCTTAGTTTTAATATAAGTGTTATATTAAAGCTTGTTTGATTGAAGGAAGCATGTTATAGATGAATGCTCTAGGGTTATAATTGTTATAAAATAACCCAGACTTCTAAAATCTATAATAAAGATAAGATGCATGCTCATTTAGGGTTAACCATTGAGCAATCCTAATTTTCATAGAAAATAGGTCGATATCTTGTAAAACCAAAGTTACAAAAAAACTCACCCGGCAAGATCTTGGCAAAAGTCAGATAAGATGACTAAGGTTGAAGGTATTTAAGTTGACGGTTCATGGAACACCTACTACCTAGAGATCGAGCCAGCGTCTGAGTTAGGTTAAACCAGTTTTATGAGCATGCGTGAGTGGTGTGAGGTAATAAAATTTGTTTATCACCTAGACATCGTAGGTTAAAAAACCAGTATAAAAGTTATATTCGGATGAATCACCTAGACTTAGGATATGTTTAGTTAGCCAAAATTTATCGCTAAGTATTTTATACCCTAACCGTCTAGAACACTTCAGCTGAAGAGAAGTAATGTACTTTTAGCTCTAGCATCCCTAAGAGTTCACACCGTGAGATTCATGCTTGGCTTTGGGCCGCCCTAGGAGCGGACTCCATTCGAAGAGTGTTTACATGAGTTAATACCAAGGTGAATAGGGGAAGTTGTTCATAGTAAGTGGGAGAAGGAGCTGTGTTAACACATCCTACGGTCTCTTCCATTAGGTCGCACCGTGAGATTCCTATAATGCGCCTACATTTCTGCCCTGGAGCGACCTTACCAATTGGAGGGCTATATTATAGGATTCGGAACTCCGCGAACTCTAGAAATAGATAGGGTATCTCAAATTTGTTTTCATTCTTGTCTTTCCAACTTTGGGAGCATACTGATTCCGATCTTTGAGGTCTGAAAATGGAGGGTCACACTTACGAGAATTACTAAGTGTTAGTAAATTCTTGACCAAAGTAGCGATAACTGAGTTACTAAAGGGATAAGAGTTATTCTGGTTTTAGTATCTAGTCAAAATTGTCTTGGTTCAATGGAGGAATAGTCGATCACCCCTCGGTGGAGGTTATTCTAAACCATTGAAATATCATTGCAAAATATAATAATGAAAGGTACATTATTAGTTTTTTTGCTAAACTTGATTGGATTTAAAAGATTAATGTTTTTTACTAAAAAAAATATATGTTTTTCTTTTCAGCATGACTAGCTCTTTAGTTCAACTATTAGCTTCTGGAAAACTTAACGGCGACAACTATTCAACATGGAAAACAAAACTGAATTCAACACTGATAATAGATGACCTGAGATTTGTCTTAACTTAGGAATGTCCTCAGGTCCCTGCCTCAAAAGAAGCACAAGGTAAATATGATTTACTAGTTGTTGAAACATGTTTAGTGGAGTATGATACCTCAACCTGGACATTAGATTCAGAAGCCAGTAATCATATTTGCTTCTCTTTTCAGGAAACTACTTCCTGGAAAAAGCTTGAAGAAGGTGAGATCACCCTCGAGGTTGGAACAGAAGAGGTTGTCTCGGCCAAAGCAGTGGAAGAATTGAAGTTGTTTTTCAACGATAGATATAGCATACTTAAAGATGTTTTATATACACCTCTTATGAAGAGGAATTTAATATCTATCGCTTGTATTATGGAACAAATGCATAAAATATCTTTTGAAGTTAATGAAACGTTCATTTTCAGAAAAGGTATTCAAATTTGTTATGCTATACTTGAAAACAACTTATATAAGTTAAGACCAACTAAAGCAAAATTTATCTTAAATACTGAGATGTTTAGAACAACAGAAACTCAGAATAAAAGACAAAAAGTTTCTTCTGATGCCTATTTATAGCACCTAAGACTTGGCCACATAAATCTCAAAAGGATTGAGAGATTGGTTAAGAATGGACTCCTAAATCAGTTAAAAGACAATTCTTTACCTCCATGTGAGTCTTGTCTTGAGGGAAAAATGACTAAGAAATATTTTACTAGAAAAGGTCTCAGAGCCACAATACTCTCAGAGCTCGTACATTCGAACCTCTGTGGACCGATAAATGTCAAAGCTCGAGTGGGTATGAATATTTCATCAGTTTTATTGATGATTATTCAAGGTATGGTCATATTTACCTAATGCATCATAAGTCTGATTCTTTTGAAAAGTTCAAAGAATATAAGGTTGAGGTTGAGAACCAGTTAGGTAAAACAATTAAGACACTACGATCAGATCGAGGTGGGGAGTACATGGACTTAAGATTCCAGGACTATATGATAGAACACGGAATGAAGTCACAACTCTCTGCACCTAATATGCCTCAGCAGAACGGTGTATCTGAAAGAAGAAACATAACCTTGTTAGACATGGTTCGCCCAATGATGAGCTTTGTTGAGTTACCTGATTCCTTTTGGGGACATGCATTACAGACTGCTGTCTATATTTTGAATAACGTTCCCTCTAAAAGTGTTTCAAAAACACTTTATGAGCTATGGAAAGGGCGTAAAAACGGTTTACGTCACTTTAGGATTTGGGAATGCCCGACACACGTGTTGGTGCAAAATCCTAAAAAATTGGAACGTCGTTTATAACTATGCCTATTTGTAGGTTATCCAAAAGAAACAAAAGGTGATTTATTTTACGATCCTCAAGAGAATAAGGTATTTGTATCGACAAATATCACATTCTTAGAGGAAGACCACATAAGAAGTCATCAACCTCGCAGTAGACTAGTATTGAATGAAATTTCCAAAGACGCTACAGATAGAGCTAGTTCATCTACTAAAGTAGTAGATAAAACTAGTATATTTGGTCAATCACATCTTTCTCAAGAGTTGAGAATGCCTCGATGTAGTTGGAGGGTTGTTAATCAGCTTGACCGTTACTTGGGTTTAACAGAAACACAAGTCGTCATACTTGATGACGACATAGAGGATCCATCGACCTATAAACAGGCGATGAAAGATGTGGACCATGATCAGTGGGTCAAAGCCATGGACCTCGAAATGGAGTCTATGTACTTCAATTTTGTTTGGAAAATTGTAGATCAACCAAATGATGTAAAACCAATTGGCTGTAAGTGGATCTACAAGAGAAAACGAGACCAAGCCGGTAAAGTACAGACTTTTAAGGCTCGACTTGTGGCAAAGGGTTATACTCAGAGAGAATGAGTAGACTATGAAGAAACTTCTCTCTTGTTTCCATGCATAAGTCGATTAGAATACTTTTATCCATTGCCACCTTTTATGACTATGAAATTTGGCAGATGGATGTCAAGATAGCCTTTCTAAACGACGATCTTGAGGAGAGTATCTATATGGCTCAACCAGAAGGGTTTATTATACAGGGTCAAGAACAAAAGGTTTGTAAGCTTCAGAAATCCATTTATGGGTTGAACAAGCTTCTAGATCTTGGAATATAAGATTTGATACTGCAATCAAATCTTATGGCTTTGAACAGAATGTTGACGAACCTTATGTTTACAAGAAGATCGTCAATTCGAACCTTATGTTTACAAGAAGATCGTCAATTCTACTATAGCGTTCTTAGTTTTATATGTTGACGATATTCTACTTATTGGGAATGAAGTAGGTTACCTGACTGGCATCAAGAAATGGCTAGCAACACAGTTCCAAATGAAAGATTTAGGAAATGCGCAGTATGTTCTCGGGATTCAGATTATTCGAAACCTCAAGAACAGAACATTAGCCTGTTTCAAGCAACTTATATAAACAAAATGTTGTCTAGGTATAAGATGCATAATTCCAAAAGAGGTCTATTACCTTACAGATATGGAATTTATTTGTCAAAGGATCAATGTCCTAAGACACCTCAAGAGGTTGAGGATATGAGACGCATTCCCTATGCTTCCACAGTAGGGAGCTTGATGTATGCAATGTTATATACTAGATCTGACATATGCTACACAGTAGAGATAGTCAGTAGGTATCAGTCCTATCCTGGATATGATCATTGGACTGCCGTTAAAAATATCCTCAAGTATCTTAGGAGAATGAGGAACTACATGCTCGTGTATGGTACTAAGGATTTGATCGTTACTGGATACATTGACTCTGATTTTCAAACCGATAAAGATGTAAGAAAATCTACATCGAGATCAGTGTTCATTATGAATGGAGGAGCAGTAGTGTGGAGAAGTGTGAAGCAAAACTGTATTATGGACTCCACAATGGAAGCTGAATACGTAGCTGCTTGTGAAGCAGCAAAGGAAGCAGTATGGTTGAGGAAATTCTTGACAGATTTGGAAGTCGTTCCAAATATGCATCGGTCTATCACCCTATATTGTGATAATAGTGGTGCGGTTGCAAATTCACGAGAACCATGAAGCCACAAGTACGGTAAGCATATTAAGCGCAAATACCATATGATCCAGGAGATTGTACATCATGGAGACGTTGTAGTAACCCAGATATCTTCTGAGCAAAACATTATTGATCCTTTTATAAAGGCCCTCACGGCTAAAGTGTTTGAAGGTCACCTACAGAGTTTAGGTCTACGAAGTTTGTAAACTAGGATAAGTGGGAGAACTTTTGGGTATATGCCCTAGTTTATTGTACTCATATGTTTCTCACTTAAATTTAACATTGTGATACTCCACAGGAGTTTTAGTCCAAGTGGGAGTTTGTTGGATTTTATGTTCTAAAACTAGTAGTTTGTAAATTAATAAACTTATTCTATTTTGTTTTTCGATAAAGTTGTTATTGAAATTATAATCTTGAATCCAATAAACTAAGGTCCTAAGGCTATTTAATATAGTTTGAACTTTATGTAGTGACATAAATGTGGATCAAGTTCAAATATATAGCCAAAGTGGTCTATAGTATATGAATAAGGTTGGGCACTTTATTCTGGGGACACTATGGATGCGGCCCACTTTATAGTTAGTACAAACAATGTGATTCTGAATCGTTCATATAGAGATATGTGAGTAGGGGCATCCTATGCAATGAGTTTGCATAAGACTGAACCATGAAAATTCACCACATACTTATAAAACTAATTGTTCAGCTAGAAGGATCAGTGGAAACTTAAGGACATAAGATAGTAGTCTTCGGGGTAAAAAAACGGTTTTTTTATGTATACAGCCAGAGCGAGTTAAAAAACGATAAAAAAAAAATTAACAAGATGAGGAACTTAACTCTACTAATCATAACCGGTTAATTATACAAAAATAAAACAAATAAGACACAAAAATATATCTAAAATAGTGAGAGGGGAAGTATTAGCAACTACGGGAAACTAATAAATGAGATAGCACCAGATATAAGATTAAGCAGAATGTATAGAATTAGCCTTCCAGTCACTGAAAAAAGAGTTTACTGTTCTTCGTTGTTGGGCTTCTTAGAGCAATTCAATTAGGTTCACCCCTACTAAAGCTCATATGGAATCATAAAGCCCACACATATACGAACAGAACAACAACAATAACAATTTGATACGATATAATGTATATATCAGCAACTATGGCTTCGAATTAGGTCGAAGAGAGAGAAACCGAAAGTATATGTGATATAGTGGTGGGTTTCAGTTTAGAGATACAACTTTAATATTTAAATGTGATTTTAAC